>NW_027123427.1:9611-15387 GCF_001457755.1 Trypanosoma equiperdum | reverse complement strand
ATAAGAGAAATATACATATATATATATACTTTCTATAGCCAGTCTGTTACTCTATGGTATTCTGTCTTTTTCACTCTGCTCTTGTCCTACTCCGTCCCAAGCCGAGGGAAAACGAAACAAAGAAAAGCAAAGGGCACAACGCTGGCATTACGTTTTGATCCGTCACTAATAACCATTTATGTGTTTATTGCCACCACCCACTACAAGGGGATAAGAACTGAGATCCATCGTAAGAATAGAGGAACTCCCCCTTTCCTTATCCTTCAGTACACCGACCAACATGTCAGCCATGTGGTACAGTTGGTCCATGAGGGAAATGACAATAAACTGCGTTGTGTTGCAGTTCTCTCGAGTATATTTCGCCAATCGTTGAACGTTTGCAGCGTCCAGTGCGGCATCCACCTCATCCAAAACAAAAAAGGGAGTTGGTGAGGTGGCATGTACGGCAAACAGTAGTGCGAGAGCAGCCATTGTACGCTCTCCACCAGAGAGACGTTCTATTTCTGTACACCTCTTCATTGGAGGTGTTGCGTTATAAAGGGTTCCCCCAAGGTACGGTTCATCCTCGTTCTCAAGGTTCAAACACGCGATACCATGCACAAGCCCATCGGAATCACTTTTTGTCAAACCCTTGTAGACATTTCCTACATGCACAGCTATTTTATTGTACGTTTCAAAGAAACGCTTGGTGCGGAGGTGCTTAACTTTCATGAGGTTCGAATCTATCTCTCTCACCCTCTTATGTACCGCATCGAATTGAGCATTGCACAACGCTAGCTTTGCCTCACAGTCAACTACGCGTGTCGCCGCCCTCAGGTTGGGTCCCAGAGACTCAACTGTACGTTGAAGAGTTTCCAGTAAAGAGGCTGTGCGCTGTTTGTACTGCGACAACTGCGCGTCATTAGCGGCAACAAGCCGAAGATTTTCTGAGAGTACGGAGAAGTCAATCATAACACGTCCGTCTTCAGCTGCCGCTTTCAAAGCAGGGCGTCGGTCCTGTTGTTGGGATTGTTGTGAAGGATCAGGGGTGTCGGCCTCAATGAGGGCGAAGGGTTCGCTGAAACTGAGATCATCCGCATCAGAAGGCCGCAACCGTTTCTTACCAACTGCATCTACAGGTTTTAAGAGGATGGGTACATTTTCCATTTGGCAACGTCGCACAACATTCATTCGTTGTAAGCGAAATGTTTCGCAACCAGCCTCAAGAATCCTCACAACTTGACGAACTTGCCTCAACTTCTGCCTTTCATCCTCCTGTCTGCGATCCTGTTGATCCCGCCTCTCTTTCAGCTTCATGAGATCTCCCCTCAGCTGCACCACACGAGCACCCGTCTCATTCACCTTAACCTCCTTCTCCTTGACCACTTTTTTGGTAGCTGTTAGTTCTGCCTCACATTTTTTGATGAGTGATTCGATCTCTTCACACTCAGCACGCAGATCCTTAGAACCAAAGGTCACATGCCCATGATTTGAGTTAAGTGATAGCTCAAGTTTCCCAATCAGCATCAATAACGTTTGGCGTTGCTCCTCACGCTCATTTGCACGGCGCAAGTCATTCTGTTCATATTCCAACAAGTTCGGAATATTCACACGCTTCTGAAAATCACCAAACAGCTCTTGTTCTGCACGCTTGATGGCTGCTAGGCCCGCCTCCAATTCCTTCTCACACCTCTTAAGACCCTCCTCGTATGAAGCGTGACGCTCTTCTACTGCGTGTAGTTCGGCCTCTTGCTGCTTCACCTTCTGACGCAGGCCCTCGACCTTACTTCGTGCCCTTTCAATCTCTTCCTTCACAGCTTTTTGGCGCTGCTCTGTAAATCTCAAACCCTCCTGCATGCCTTGCAGTTCATGGCGAAGCTGGGAAAGCTCAGATTCGAACCAACCGTTGGTTCCTTCAATCAAACGTTTTTGTGCTGCGCGCAGGTCCTCATACTTCTTTTTGTCCCATTTCTGCGCACGCGAACGTGTGGCTGCAAGTCCGCCTTGCACAACACCATTACGCCTGAGAACGGTACCGTCACAAGTCACAACTTTGAAACGCTCCCCACTGCTCTGCCCATACGCGATGCGTCGGCCTTCCCCCATGGTATCACAGACGAGTGTTTGGCCAAGGGCGTAGCGCACGGCAGCCTCTATGGAAGCATCAAAGCAAATGACGTCGACAACAGGTTTACAGGTACCACCAAGCGTGCGTAACCTGTCATCAACTGCGCTCCCATTAACGGAGTTGAGAGGCAAGAATGTCAACGGCGGCAGACGCCGTTCCTTTAGATACCGCACGCATGCATGTGCAGTCTCACTGGTATCGACAACGACGGCCTCAAGGTTTTTTCCGAGTGCCACCGTTACGGCGTGTCTGTATTTATTGTTGGGAATTGTGCAGAGATCGACAAGTCGGCCGCGGACGCCGTGAAGAACCTTTAGCTCTTCCAACGCTTCCGTTACTTTGGCTTCACGTTTGTCGTTTTCTTCGATGAAGTGCAACTCGCCAAGTTGGGCATTTATCTTTTCAAGCTCCACTTCGGCTTCCCTGTTGCGCCTCTCTGCATGGGTAATTTCTGCCTGCTTCATTGCAGAGTTCTTGGAAAGCTCTTTGGCCCGCTCCCGCAGTTCCTCCTGACGCTGTTGAAGTTCTGTTATGAGAGCATCGCTCCTCTGCACCTCCACCAAGAGATTGTCCCTCTGCATTGTAATATTCTCTATTGAAACGAGGCACTGCTTTTTCCCTTCACTCATGGATTGCTGCTCACCTCTCACCCTATCCACCTGCTGGCGAAGAGTACTGGTTTGACACCTTGATGCAACCCGGAGCCGTCCATACTCCTTCAGTTGCTCCTTATTTAGTGCATCACTCAATGACGTATAATTCTTATCCTCTTCTTTGCAGCGCCCGTCGAAAGCAGCAAGCAGCGCCTTTTGTTTGCGTATCTCCTCTTCAATTCGCTCTTTCTGCCGCGACCGATTCTCCTCGTTTGCCAAAACGCTTTCCATTTTTCGTCTTTTTTCATCATGGCTACGTTTCAAGTGCTCCAAACGGACCATGGCATTGTCAAGGCTACTTCGTAAATTTCGCAGGTCACTGATATCCTTCCTATTCTGGTTTATTTCCTCCAAGTAAGACTTATTCTTTTCAGCGTACGTGCGCTTCATCTCCTCCGCATCCTGTGCCGATGTAAAGGTTTTCATAAGCTTTTCCAGCTCCGCACTCTGCAGTGCGAGCTGCCGTTTCTGCTTTCTAATACGATTCTCAATGCTTAGGAGCTCAACAAGTGCTTCATTGCACCTCTCTTCAGAAATACGCTTCATTGTTTCGCTGTACTTTTCCGTCTCCTTCTTTTGATCACGAGCAACGGTTAATGCAGACCCCGCCTCCCGTCTCGCAGCTGCGGCTTTGGCGAGCTCAATTTTTGCCAGCTCCCCTGTTTTCTTCAAACGGTCATACTCCTCCTTGAATTCAATGCTTCCACTTACACGCTCCAAAAATTCTGTTAACTCCTGGGCCTTCTTCTTTGAGACCGATTGCACTTCATTTTGAAACACCAAAAAGTTGTTAACGCGAGGGCCGATGTTAACTTTCCTCAGTGCCGACACGAAGTCTTCTTCGCCAACTGGCTTCCCGTTAACTTTGTGCTTAATACGCCCTGCACTGTCCACAATGCGGGTGAAGGACGTTTCGGGCATATTGTCACTTCCACCGTTTTTAACACTAACAATAGATGAACCAATCGAATCTGCTCGACTATGCCGAAGCACAACAGTAACGAAACATTCCCTCTGCTGCGCGCCACGGTGAATAAAATCTGTTGGGCTTCCGCCACGTAGCGTCGCTGTGGAGTTGGAACTTAGCACAAAACACAACGCATCCATAAGGTTTGATTTCCCGGAGCCATTGGGGCCAACAATGCATGTAAAGTCTTTCAAGGGGCCAATTGTCACGTGACCCGAATAACTTTTGAAGTTGAACAACTCCACGCGCTCTATCCGCGACGACATCACCGAGTTGAAGCTATCTTTGACTTGTTACAATATATATATATATATTCGTGTATATGTATGGATGTGCGCTTGTACTTTATTCGATTTGGCCACGGAACCCTGCCTTAAATTGCCTATTGACGAATGCTTGCTTCTTACTTTGGCCTATTCGTATTATTGCTCTTTTTTAGGGGAGAGACCACCAGCATGAAGAGCATTCAACAAGTTTTTGACAAATGAGAAAAAGAAAAAAAAGAATAAACGGAAGAGGTGAAATCCAAAAGCAACAACTCATTAAAGTGACATTTGAAAAGGGATAAACTTAATTTTAAAAAATTAAAGGTGGGGTGCATTCTTGAGTTGCTTAATACCACAACTCTCTTGGATTCGAAATAATTACTAATTGGTTATATTTTTTTTCTTAATTATTTCACTCAAGGGGACAACAACAACAACTCAAAGGAGGGTGAGAAAGGCAGAGTGGTTCATATACTCCCCTTCCCCTTCTCCTACTCCCACTATTTTACGTTTATTCGCTTATAATATAACACCATTTTTCTTCGTATACGCACTACATCACTGGTGCGACCAGTAATCTACAGATGATACCTTTTGTAAAGGTATAGCTTCATCTTTCCCTCCCCCTTCACATGCATTCCCTCGTCATGTGATTCATTCAGTTTAATTTCTTCCTTCTTTACATTCCATTTTTTTTTCTTCCTTGCTGTTGTTGCTTTTGCCTCGTCTTTTGGGAGTTGGAAGGTCCCATCACAAGGTACAACAGAACGTATCGACTGAACAGAAAAAAACATCGAATCAAACACAACTCAAGTGTGAGCGGGAGAATCAACACTGACAAACGAACGAACAAACAGAGAAATGCATCACAATCAGCAACACCGACATTACCTCCAATGGTAAAATCATGTGAGGTTTCACGCGTTGTGTAATTTTCCCCTGCACATGTTCCTCAATCTCCAACACACACACACACACACACATACACAGATGTGGACGGATGTATAAGCTATAAAGCATATTAAAAGGTATCGTTAACACGATTCATCACGGCGCGCACACGCGTGTAAACCTTCGTTGCAGGACTGCCACGAATGAGGTCGCAGAGGGCGTCCCTCGCTACGCGAATATTTTGTGTTGTTCCCATAATACAAATGTGCGTATCTGCAATGACAATACGTGTGCGGGTCACGTTCTCAATGGTGTGCTTCGTCTTTCCATGTGATCCACTCATGCGGCCGATGCAACGAGAGAGATTATCACCTTGCAAATTAGCCCGTACATCCTTCACCTCAAATCCCTCAATGTACACGTCATCCATACGTAAAAGCGCAACAGCATCCTTAACATCAAACCCAGCAACCACCGCCTTTACAAAGTCTTCGGCCTTTTGCAGAAGTGCCTTACTTCCTTCATTTCCTGCTGCTTCCACTGTAGCTGGGCACGTACGGAGCTCTACACTGCGTCCCCGTAAGTTCATGCGAATCTCCAGCTTGCACTGCTCTACAATGGGCGTGTACACATCCATCCAAACTTTCTTAAGTGCAGGGAAGCGGTGGTGTGGCACCTTCACAGTGCGCATTTCACGCTTAAAGGGTTCGTCATTACCGTTGCTGCCTGTCATGGTGTTGTTAGATTTTCTCTTACCCGCCACGGCAGCAGCTGCTGAGAGCATTTAACCTAAGATGCACGTCACTTCAATGCCGAGTATCGATAAAATGCAAATAAATGGGTAGGTAAACGATAACAGAGCGAGAATGAGGCCATAGCATGAAGGGTAAGG
>NW_027123427.1:4129-9598 GCF_001457755.1 Trypanosoma equiperdum | reverse complement strand
ATATATATATATATCTAATAATATACGAAGAGGGCAAAAGAAGTTATGTGGACTTAAGGGGGTGAAACACCAACAAACATAAGTGGCAAAATTGAAACTACGGCAACCGGCGTTGAAGTGATGAGTGAAAAATGGACCCTCAACAAATAAATGTGAGTTCGTATTTGTATTATATATAGGTGCATGCACACGCACGCATATATATGAGTATGTGAGTGACCTATTAGGTGTTGGAAGAAACACGACACACAAATCTATACACAGAGGGGAAGCTAAGGGGCGCAAAAGGTTTAATGATGGAACATGCAAAACGTACAACTCACCACCAAACAACAAAGAACTACAATAGGATTTTCCCGCTATGAAATCTACGTTAACAAAAAAAAATAAAAAGCGAGGAAGGGGACACCGCATACGCACAACGATAAGCAACACGTCTAAAACTAAAACGAAAGGTCGAACCAACGGAGAACGAAGTAAAGAAACAGAAAGAAAAGAGCTAGCAGTGTTCGCTGTTGCCATACCGCACGTTCCCACAAGCGCAAGACGCACAAACAGAACTTGTTTCTTATCCACTACTCCATCCGTTGCTTCGAGTGAAGTGCTGGAGAAAATACAGCAGGTGACTGGAAAGTGAGATAGTGAGAAAAATGGGAATTGAAAGGGGTAGGTAAGTAATCAAATATATTCCTTGTTGCAAGACAAAAACTTTTTAAAAACGTATGGTTTGTTGACTTTTCTAATTCACACGATTTGTTCTTCTTTATTTGTACGTACCGTTTCTATAGGGCACGCGTTGTACGAAGTTCCCCTCGTCATTGTCAGCACCTGTCACTTCGATGCAATTGCTTCACATGCACATACTCATCGTTACATTTATTTGCTAGTCTAGCGCTAAGCGAGCGATTTTCTTATTGTCCAGCTCACTCTCAAGATCACTGGTTGGTGCAGGATTATACTGCCTGCTTTCCCTCCTATCCAACACCACACTATTCCGTGAACTCACATACGAATCAGGTGGCGTAGATTGTCCTGCAGGTGACTTCTCACTGAGAACACCTGGCGATGTCGTATTGGCTTGAATGGGTGACCCCCGATGATGCGAGCTTGAATGGTTCTGCGAGTGTGTTGACGCCACATTTAAGGGTGAGTCAACTTCCCCACAGCGAAATGCAGAGGATGAGGACGGCGCCCGCTCATCCTCATCGGGAGATGTTTGTTTATTTTGGGTAACACTGTGTTTTGGGCTTGCGCTCTCACTGTTGTTAACACGACACTGCTCAGGTGTCGGGGAAGGCTCTTGTTGTTGCGGTGACTGCTGTGCCTCCCCCATACTGTAGGAGGGGGAGCAATTTCTGGGAGAATACGCTGACATGGGCGATGCGTCAGTGGTACTTGCGTGAACTGCCGGTGGACTATTTGTCCCCGCCCCGAACCCCGGAAGTCCACCACTGTACAGACTACGGCTTCCCATCATATGCGGGTGCTGAAATTCACGTGTGCCAGCGGAGGTTCCGCCGTAAGGGAAGGGAAACTGAGGGGAATTACTTGAATTCATGGAGGTGGGTCTGCCACCATACCCATGATCCCCAACCCTGCCATGTGATGCACCGGAAACTGGTGGGGGAAACCTCCCATTTCCGTTGGCACCGCCGTATGAGCCGGCGTTGTGGGAAGCAAACAATTTTTGTAGTGCACCATTCATATACGCCATCTGACGGCCCATACGTGTCATATCACTCGCAAGACAATTGACAGTGTACTTCAAAGCTTTAATAGTTTCAGGCGAAGCCCCGTCACCTTCCACACCAGAACTTGATTTTCTCAACGGGGTGTTATGACCGCCTTCACCGCTAATGGGGGTACTACCTTTAGCGATAGTGGTAAGTTGGTTACTCAGTTGCTTAACAAGAGCACCTAAGTTATCTACTTCACCTTTCAGTGACTGCATCTCACTACGCCGCTTTGCATTTTCCTCCATTAAGTCACGTAACTCAGCCACCCAACGCACAGTGGTATCATTCATTGCCTCTAACGCACCATGCAGACGAGCAACTTGTTGCTGTGTTGAGCTCAACTCCTCCATCACCTGTTTGCTTTGGAGTCGAACCATCGCCTGGAGCTCATCGCGCAACCCGTCAACGTGCGCGTCAAGCTCCAGTAGTGAATTACGCACTAAGTCATGGTGGCGGCGAACGAGTTCATCTATGCGCCGATCCCCACGTTGTCGTTCCACCCGTGCCTCATTTTCCAGGGAGGCTATGGCGTCACGGACGCGCGTATTTTCCTGATTGCTCCGTGACACATGCTCTTGCAGTTCCCTTGCCAATTCTTCTACAGGGCGATCTACTGTACGTTTCATCCGACTAAACGCAGTTTGCAGTTCACTCACGCTACGCCTCGCGGTGTCAGCTGTCTCTCGCAGGGACTCCGTAAAGTCCAGTCGTGACCTCTGAGCATCATCAAAACGCTGCTGAATATTTAGGTTCAAGCTGCTAATTGTATCAGACAGCATTTGAGCAAATGACCCCCGGAGTTCCCCGACGCGCTCATCAATCATTCGTTTCATCGTTATATCCTCAGAAATATCATGACTTGAGGTGGGACCTGGAGGCAGAGAGACAGGTGGTGTTGTGTTAAGCGGAGTCGTAAAGGAGGTGTGGGAAACACCTCCAATGCGAAACCCGTCGTGCAAATTCCTCATCACAGAGCCTCGCGCCTCCATGTTAAGAAGTTGGCTTCGTTCCACTCCTGTACGGTCCATGATAGCTTTCATTTCCCTATTTATATGCTCAAGTCGCTGAGAAAAGTTATCTTCATCGCTGATGAAGGATGAAGTAAGCATGAAGGTGCCTCTTCACTTGTATCACTTGCCGCGTATTTCCTCTCCTTCTCCCCAGCACCCAACGAAACCCACCAACCACTGCAGTGGTAATATCGCGTTCTTTTATTATTATTTTTGTGAAAGAAACCACCCGAAAAGGTGTGACCCCTTCTTCCTTCTTTTGCCTCACCTTTCAACAACGCTCCAGAATCACAAAAAATAAAAATGACAGCAGCAGGGGGGAAATGCGATATATGCATACAGGTAGATGTATGTATTAACCAACAGATCGCAGATTGTTATTGTTATTATTCGTATTTGCATTGCTTACCAAAATATAAGGTGGTGCCACCGCATCATAGCGGGTTTCTAATACGCACGTACATGCTTTATCCAACTGGCACACTTATCACCCACCGCGAACGAAAATATATATGTATAGCATACATATTTTCCCGCCAATCCCTCGACCGATTAAAAGTAATATCCGAAAGACTAAATAAAATAAAACGCACCGAAAAAAAAAATAATAATAATTAATGAAAACGATAAAACAAAGAAAAGCGCGTATGCGAACATAGAGTAGACAAAACGAACTTACAGCCGATCCTGTTTGCGGCAAGGCTAAACAAATAATGGCGCAGGTGGCTACGGTTCAATTGTACGGAGGCACACACAAAAACAAACAAAGATGGCACAACACAAATCTATATATTTATGGTCGTCCATTTATTTATGCGCACGGGTAAAAGACGGCCGCACGATTCAAAATAGTGATAGAGAAGATCTAAAACCATGAAATGGTAGCGTGAGGAGAGGGTAGAAATAACAGTGATAATAACGATAATTATAATTATAATTATAGTGATGATGATGATGATTGTGACAACAATATCGAAGCCAAAGGAATACAATATGTACATATATATGTGTGTGCTAGTTCACGATAAAAACAAGAAACTTTAATAAAATGCTTAAAACATTGAAAAAGGTCCGTGGTGGTATTACCGACTCTTCTGTTCACTGCTCGCGCTGAGGCGATACACGCATTGGGTTTCACCATCAACCGCATTATCTGCTTTGGGGTACCACACGGGTGACGCAGGAAGTTCACACGCTTTAGAGCGATCATAGGCGTCACACAGGTATGACGAAAGTACCGGAGGAAACACTTTGGGAAACTCGTTACGGACATTTGGCGTCGACTTGGTATACCAAAAGACTACTTTTTGCTTCGTTTTCTCATCTACAGCAAACGAAGACAACTTCCAGAGGAAACTGAATGCGGAAGGCGCATTAACAAGAATTATCATCCCCAATCGTTCTGGAAAGTGATTTTGTATGGTCTTTATCACAGTTGTGCCTACACGAAGGTTGCTGTCCTTCATGTGAGAGTATGTTTCAAAGTCTGTAACAAACACCCACTGGCATCAACTGCAAAAGGTGGTTGAAAGCGGACACGCAGTGAGGAATGGGATCCGAGCGATCAGGACCCCAGCGCATCGACATAAAGCAAACGGGCCGATGTTCTAAATCCCACCCTACAAACTGCATCATATGCCTATTGGGATTATTCAAGCATTTCTCACACACCCAATTAGCTACATCCTTCTCTTTCCACCACTTAGTTGTGTTGCGCAGCATCTCGAAAGACTTTTTAGCCTTGAAGTCGCAGGCAACAAGGTAACGAATGAGCGCCCAGTCGTCATGCATCCCTTCGTCATACCATTCAGTGCCCTGCACAGTCACCTTAAATTCAGCAAGTACGATCCTTTGCTTTTCTGAAAGCTCATCCAAGCGTTGCTGCAGCGTCTTTACAACTGGCGGCGGCCGCACTTTAGCCGCCTCCTCCTCTGAAGTGAGGAAATATGGGATTTGAAATCCTTCATTCTGGCGAGGAAACAAAAAAAAATCGGCTGGAAGCGGGTCCAGTGTCGTACCGTCGCCCTTGCTACCCATGTGCAAAACCGAACCAATAAAAGATAAAAACAAAACACCTGGTCAATATTCCCGAAAAAACAAAAAAGGTCGACTACAAACAAAAAAAAATAGTGGAAACGAAGAAAACGAGAAGGGAACGAAACAAAACAAAGAATAAAGTGTTTGGTAAGTTTGCAAAACAATTAGAGTAAACCATCACGAACGGTTTGAGCGACGACAAAAGAGGGAAGCAACGTAGCTTTACGAAGAACACAGATCGTCACCGTTGAAGAGTGAACAAAGCAAATGACCACCGCGCCCTTATCCGGTACACAGATAGTCGGTAAGACCTTCCAAAATTCTGTAAACACAAAAAAATTGAAGGTAGCATTTTATGGCGGCGCTTCAGGTCACTTTTCTTTCTTTTACCACCTTTCTTTCTCTGTTTTATTCTTCCATATTTCTTTAGGTACCACGCTCGGCACCCGGTGTACACCTTCCCTTTTCACTCCCCCACCCACCCATGTAACCGCACGGAAACAACTAACCTCCCTATGAAGGTAGTGTGTAGGTATCCTTTGCTTTTCTTTCTTTTAAAACAAAATATATATATATGTTAAATCACCGCATACAAGTGGAATAAAACACTTCTATATACACACATACCAATGTATACACAAACAATATGTATAAGTGGAATGTGTGCATGTGCGTGCTCTAAACAC
>NW_027123427.1:413-4119 GCF_001457755.1 Trypanosoma equiperdum | reverse complement strand
AAAAAAAAAATACAAACAAGTCGTAGCGGTTCAAAGAAAAAATTGGGGGCGATAAGACACTGGAGGGAGCACCTAGAAGGCAAAACAAGGGGGAAAAAAAGACAAAAGAACACAACAGAAGCGCACGCCCAAAAACAAAAGGAACAAAGACAAAAACGTGGAAAAGGAGGCAAAAACAACAATATAACGAGGAAAGGGATGAAATTTATGGGGATGACGGAAGCCTATGTGAGTTCGTCCTCATCCACCAACGTGACTTCGACGAATTTCTTCATCTCGCACTCCTCCAAGTGGGGGCGCAGAGACGCCCAGTCGATTCGGCAGAAGAGCACGTACAAATAGGCCGGAATGCCAAACGCTGCGCAACTCGCAACCGGGCCTACCCAAAGTCCCACGACGCCGTAATGACGCGCAAATGCGAGATAAATACCTAACGGGGTGCCAATAATGGTCAAGCAAACAAACACAATAGCGACGCCAACCAACTGGAGTCCACAACCACGCAAAATCGCTAAAAAATTCGACTGAACGGCGTCTAACACATGAAAAGTTAAAAAATAGGGAACCATATCCGAAAAGTGCTTTGAAATCCCATCTTCATGGGTAAAAATGCGTGGTATCCTGTCCCTGAACTTGTAAACCACCGCTGCGTTCAACAATGACACCACGAGAACCAGCACGGACGATAAAAGTGCATACTGCTTACCAAGATCAGGGTTTCCCGCGCCCAGGCTGTTCCCTACTAATACCGTTGCAGCGATAAATAGACCAGAAACAACACTCCAGCACAAGTTTGCTATCTGACTAGTCACGGCGTAAGCCCCAAGCTCCTCTGTACTTAGAAGTCCTGCACATAGTGAATTTACCTCCATTGCTGTCCACTCACTGAACGCCATGCCAAGTGAAGGAATAGCGAGTTTAAGCATTGGATACCAATTCCTGAAGGCTGCACTGCTCCATCCGCCCCACGTCCTAGTATGCAATCCAGACCATTTGAGGAAACAAACGAGGGCAATGTCCATCCCAAGCATTACGAATACCCACCCTAAAGCAATACCAGTATAACCAAATATATATACCAAAACACCTTCCACTATGGGATTTACAAGTGCTGCAGCCAATAGGGTTACGAACACGGGGTTGGACTGGTGCTGACTAGCATAATAACGGCGCAGGAGCTCCAACACCATAAAGAATGGGAGACCAAAAATTGCAATATGACAGAAGTGTCCTGCTCGCACAGCAACATCAGGTGGCTCCCCCAGTGCGTTCAACATACCCTCAACAAAGAGAAGGAAAACGGACAGGGGCACAACGAAAACCATCAAAATAAAGAACATTCGCTGTGCATATACCCCATACATGGTACTCCGCGGATTTTGGCCGTATGATTGTGACAGAAGTGTTTCCAGCGCCCCACACAACCCACTACCAAAAGCAAACCCGGTGGCGTTTAGAATACCGAGTGCAATTGACACCGCCCCTAGTTCATGAACGCCAATATGCCCCGCACAAATCAACATCACCACCATGAAACTAAACTGCGCAATCTGCGAAATCGACATCGGCATTGCGATCTTAAATAATTCCATCAATAGCACCGTTATTGGAGGGTGCCTCCCCACATTTGATATACCACTGACTACTGCGAGGGTTCCTTCCATGGTCACCATTGTGAAGGTGAACTCCCCGTACGGAACAATTAAGGGCAATCAACACCTCACCTACGTATATCCACCAGCCCTACCCCCTCAGCACTCGACTATAGGTGGGAGTTATCATATAACGACAATTGTGATTGTAAAAATTAAAAAAAAACAGAACAGAAAAGGCGCTGACCTATGTACCATTCTCGTAGCAAGTTGACGCTAAGGTGATACAACATTGCTCACAACTGTAAAGGGGAATTTACAAGGTACTACCCAGATATATACACACGAGCATATACAGATGTATGTTTATGCGTGCATGCGCTCGTGGGTGTGCGTGCTCATGTATAAATTAATCAAAACGAAAAGGAAATAAAAACAACAACAACAACATCAACACTAATTAACAAAATTGTTATTCATAAACATATTACTAACACCAAACACGCATGTGGAAAAATTAAGCGTTGCAGCACAGCAACCACATTATCGGTCGTCCGCAAGTAATTCACAGCAAACGAATACAGTTAACGAACCGAAAACAAAGTCTACCAAAAATGGGGTCCAACCTGGCACCAGCAACACACTCTACGCAGAAACGAAAAAAGTTGACAACCCTACATAAGAAAAAAAAAGGCATATCACACACCCTTAGCGCTGCAACCTAATCCTTACTTCCAAGACTCTCAACAGCACCGTACATATCCTCTTCCAGTGGTGCATTGTTAACCGAAATAAACGGTTCCACCGCAAGGTCCAAGCTCTCCTGTTGTGGTTGCAACTTAGACCAGTCAATATACCAGTAAAGGAGATATATGTACAGGGGAACACCAACAAACGTCACGCTACACAGCGGACCAATCCATAGGGCCTCAACACCCACACCCACGTAGAAGAAAAGAAAAAATGCAAGGGGAGCACCCACAACACAGAGAGTAACACCAATAATCACAGCGCCAATCTTCTGTAAACCACACCCACGCAGTATCCCCATTACAGTGCTCTGAAACGTGTCCACAGCATGGTAAGGGAATACAAAACGCATCAGCTTGCGATACACATGACCCACTTCCTTATCATCAGAAAAAAGAAGTGGTATCCGATCCTCGAACTTCCAGCACAACAGTATGTCAAGTATTGTTGTCACACCGACCATAACAATTGCTATGTTCGCTATCCGCTTCGCCAGCAGTGGTTTACCTTCCCCTATGGCATTCCCAATGAACACTGACACTATCAACATCGTGCCAGAGGCCACTCCCCAACAAGCACTAAATACCTGCACAGTAATAGAAAAAGCAGCGAGATCTGTCGGAGGCGCGAACCCGGCACAAGCCATTATGACTTCAAGTACCACCCACTCCACCAACGACATAGCCAAAGAAGGTGCAGCAAGGTTCACTAATGGCCTCAGGTTTTTTACTGCGTTAGAGTCCCAGCCACCCCATGTTGTCACGTAAGTCTTGGTATAATATGTGTAGGCAACCAAAAGCACATCGGTAACAACGTACAGAAGAACCCACGCCATCGGTGAGCCATTAAAGCCAAACATACGAATGAAGAGGTGCTGCAAGATCGGATTAAGTATTGCACTACCAACCGCTACAGCTGAAAGGGGAGCTGTCTGGTGTTGACAAGAGAGGTAACGACTGATCAACTGGGAGAACTGCAATGCAGGAATGCCAAGAGCTGCAATACAGCAAAACCTCCCGGTGTAATAGACAACCTCTGGCCGCTCACCAAGAGACTTCAGCAGCACGTCAATGTATATCACTGCAATACCTATGGGAATGCTAATGACTAATAACATCACCGCCATCCGCTGAGTATAGGTGCCGTAGAGGTACATAGTGCCCTCACCACCACGGGACTGAAATACTCCATATGTCTGTGAGAGCACAGTTTCCAACGCACCGCAAAGTCCCGCAGAAAAAGCAAATGCAGTTGCGTTGAGCATCCCAAGTGCAAGCGACACCCCACCGAGCTCTTTCACGCCAAAATGTTTTCCGATGATAGCCATCATAACGGCATTAAGCGTGAACTGAGCTAGAGTCGTG
>NW_027123427.1:0-403 GCF_001457755.1 Trypanosoma equiperdum | reverse complement strand
GACACCCCACCGAGCTCTTTCACGCCAAAATGCACACCAATCATTGAAATAACGACCATGTTTATGGAAAACTGAGCTAGAGTCGCCACCATGAGGGGAGTCCCAACGAGTACGAAACGCTTCACGAGAGTTAACGTGGAAACATCATCTGAGGAAGTTTGTGGTAAAATAACTGGCACACCATCGTCTTCCATAGTGCCAATCATCGTTACTCCGATTTCGTTTAGTTCCAGTGTCGAGCTCTGTGGGTGTATCTACATAGTATAAGAAATAACAAACAGAAAATACAGGTAACGAGCGTATTCGGCAGGGCACAAGACATAGCACTACGTACAGCATGAGACACTCTGAGAAGCTAACTGAAATACCGTGCGTCACACTCCGCTTACGCAGCAAAGAAAAA
>NW_027124768.1:0-2207 GCF_001457755.1 Trypanosoma equiperdum | reverse complement strand
TGACCTTTATCGCCGCATATGACGTAGAACCTCTAGTGCTGTTCTTGCTGTACTTCATCTTATAATTAATGTCCATCCATAATATCCTTTTTATAATTATGTCCAGCACCATTTTTTCGTTTAGAAAGGCTCATATTCTATCTTCATTTATCTCTTCATTCCTCTTTTTCCCTTCAAAATATTCCTCGTTTTCTTTCCTTTACTCCCACTTACTCACTGAATCGATCACTCATATTTCACCATTGCTGTTTTTTAAGTGTTTTTACTCTGCCTTTTCATTTAGTATTCACCACCACTGCTATTATAACATTAGTATAAACATACCTACAACACCCTTCTTTATTATTATTTTTGCTTTTATTATGATATTCACATATACACTCACAACACTCTTATATAAAAATTATTAAACTCTTTTTGTTATAACCCAACTATTAACTAAAAACAAAATCAAATTAGAATGCCACTCAATTTTTCTAACCTATCATCCTATTTCTTTGCACTTATATCCCAATTTCATACACAGATTTCAATAATATAAAACTTTTTGAGAAAGCTGTTACACTAAATTAAATTTTAGCAATTTTTTAATTCTATCAAAATATAAAATTTTGTAAAACTTCATAAAATTGAGAAAAATCATTTGAGAAATTTAATTTATAGAATAAAAAGCGCAAGCAATATAGGCCCTTTTTGAATAACAAAAGAATTGTTTGCTGTGGTGTTTGTGTTTTTGGCATCTGTCCCTTCTTGGTTTGCTGTTGCTTTTTCTGCTACCTTTTTGGCTTCCTCCTTATCCAATTTGCACTTTTTCCCCTCCACTTCGGGATTCCATTTGCAGGGGGAGTTGCATTCATTTTGTCCCTTTTTGTTGCAGCTATCTTCTGTTTCAGTTACTTTCTGGGAATCCGCTTTCTGGCTGCTGCTTGTTTGGGCCGTATTGTCGCTGGCTTCCTGGAGTACCGTCGTCTTATAGGCTTGTTTGGCGACACTGATTATGTTGCTTATTTTTGCACTTAGCTTGTGTGCTACTTTTGCCTTCTGTTGGGCTGATTCTATGTCTGCGATGGCGCCCTCTAGCTTGGCTACCCACGGCACACTGCTGACCCCTTGGTTTTGGGCGCCGGCAGCGAAGTATTTGGAGTAGTCGACACAAGCTTGGGTGGCGGCGCCGCTGCAGCTGCCGCCGCTTGTCTTGCCCAAGTAAAGTTTTAGTGTGCTTGTTTTGGCGACGCTTCGTAGGCCGGATCGGAAGCGGTCTATAAGTGATTTGAGTTCGCTTGCCGTTACTGCTGCTTCTGGCTTTGTTGGGCATTCGCCGAGTATTAGGTTTGCTGAAGCGCACACTCCGCTGCTCCATGTCAGGGCGATGCTGGCTGTTTTGCATTCGTCGGCGCTGTTTTGTGATGCCGTGCCGCATATACATAGCATGTCGCCTAGGACGGACATTTCTCCGTTTTCGTCGCAAGAAGTTGCCCAGTTGTTGTTTGCTTTGATCGTCGCCTGCGGTTTGCAAGTATCTGAATCTGCTCCCGTGCCGAAAATAGCTTCCCTTACCTTTGTTTCGGCTTTGCCTGGCAGGTTTGTTGTTGCTTCCTCTTTGGCTTCACTAAACTTCAGCTGAATTTTTGCTATTTCTGCCAGCGAATGATTTATGACTGCATGCGCCAACTGCTTAGAGGCGCTGCCTCGTGGTGGTGGATTTTTGTTTATCCATTTTTCTGCTTCGCCCCCCGCTTCCGTGTTGTACTTAATGTTGAGCCATTTGTCGTAGGTTGTTTTCCAGTGCGTTCACCCTGGCAATGCTGGCCACCTCAACGTGGTGCCAGGGTCCAGTACCCCTATTATCGGGGGAAGCCAAGAGCCAGCAGTATTCCTTTCATGACGAACACTGCTGTGCTCCGGCTACGGCATCATAAAGGACAGGGATCAGCAGCGTCTTGCTGGGACACCGTCTTTTATTTGTCGGTCCCTGGGCATGTGCCAGCGTGCCGTCAGCAGTATCATCCGCACTAAGATGCTGCTGTCCGGTGATGTGGGAGAGAATCCCGGCCCGTCGTTGCGCGGGATGCAGTGGAACTGCGCCGGGTTATCTTAAGGAAAGAGATTAGCACACCACAAAACCCTTGTTGATGAGCGGATCACTTTCTCTCTGTTAAGCGAGACAAAGATGATGCCTGGAGAGGCGGCTTGCTTTAGCGTTGCTG
>NW_027124916.1:3203-4660 GCF_001457755.1 Trypanosoma equiperdum | reverse complement strand
TGTGTGTGTGTGTGTGTGTGTGTGTGTGTGCAGAATGCATGTTTTTTTTTAAAAGGCTGGCGCAGTTTCTCATTACTGTTGAACGGAGCCGGCCGCAGGTGAAGTCCTCCCCTAATGTATCAGTTATACAACCCACTCTCCCTTCTACAACTTCCCCCCTTATAGCCGAGAGTGAAGCCAGCAGGAAAAGCACCGGACGCAGGAATAGTTCAGACACCCTCAGAGACAGAGGGAGTATGCAGTCAACAAGCAACAGAAACAGAAATAGGAGGAGAGAATAATAAACGAATAACAAAAATCAAAACAAAAGGATTGCTAATTGACATCTTCGGGAGAGTCCAGGGTGGAGGGCTTCTCGTCCCATCTTCTGTATTCCGTTCAAATGCGGAGCTACAACAAAAGTTATGGTGTGTTAGGACTGAATAAAAAAGGGAGACTCTGCCACAGTCGTCAGACCGATAGCATCTCAGGGCTCTACTGTGATGGCTGATGGTTGTGTCAGTGGGGGGAAACACCCACGAAGGAACGAAGAAAATTTCAAAAAAAAATTATAATCTATTGATTCTTCGATTTGAGTAGTATTTTCACACTTTCAGCTGACTTTACGCTCTAGAACATTGAAATGGTTTGTTCTATCTGATAACTTGTTTTATTTACTTAAATGCAAGGCCTTATAAGCGTCAGTTCATCTACACTATTTTTTTATTCCATAACAGTTTTATTCATCGCTTCCTTCCGATGTTTTTGTGCTTTCTTTTCGTTTCTGTTGTTATTGAAACATCTACTTGATGAAGTTGTTGTTAAATTTATTGAAAGCACTTATTTTGTTTTTGTCTGCGACTTTAGTCGTCTTTTTTATGCTATTGTTTCTTGAGTTCCCGCCAGTTACAAAGCCGCTTAGATTCCGATAATTACAGTGGCATGTACCTGTTTAATCTAGTGTACAGTCATTGTGCTTTAGAGTTATATTACAGCTGCTATCATGTCGGCAGTGTAACGCTCTGCTTCTCCTTTAGCTTTGCGTTCTAGCCACATTTTGGTTGCTATGTCCATTGCAACTGCTTCTTTTGAGAATGTGCATTTCAGCTGTGTTTTGGCTTTTTGCTCCATTTTTCAGAGGTAATGTGATGCCTCACAAGCCGTCGTTGTTTTCGCTTTCCTGTTATGTATTGCGTTTGAGACTTTTTCAAGCAGGCTGACGAGCAGTGATAAAAATACAGGGCTTGATATGATGTTTTTTATTCCTGTTTTTCCCTTTCAATTTCATGGTGGGTTGTGAGGGTTGAGGTGAGGTCTTTTGGCATTGTGTCTCTTTAGCAGCTCTATATCTAAAGTTGTAGCGAAAAATAGGGGAAGTTTTCCGGCACTTCTTGGCACGTTGTGTAGTGAATTATTCTCTTCGCTGTTTCTATGGCTAGAGTGTCCTTTTAGATCTGCGAAATAGCATCGGCTTACTG
>NW_027124916.1:2358-3120 GCF_001457755.1 Trypanosoma equiperdum | reverse complement strand
ACCTGATTTTTACATTCCCTCGGTAGTGAATATTGCTTGAGTTGTCAGGGTTCCAGCGCTGCTGTTAATATGTGCTTTCTCATCTTTTTCACGCTGCTTTTTACTGGAGCTTCAGTCGAAACCATCTTGCTTTCTGTTACCACTGCGAAAAGCAAAGGAACTATATATGCACCTAGTCTTGTTCCATATCCCGTAATGATCGCAGCCTTCTTTTCATTTGAGGTGGTAGTACCTTCGTCATTTCCGCGTTTAACAATGCGTATAGTCCGACCATCTCTGAATCTCTCCTAATAAAAGACTTCCTATCCGTCCATGTCCTTAATGTGTCAGCGACTGTCATTTAAATCACCTTTGTCTTAAGTACTTCTCACTTGGTCCAGAAAGTCTCCCTTAATCTACACACTTTCTATTATATTCGTACACTCACACGCACAACACTCTCCTATCATTTTTACCATTAACTTTGTTACTATAGCCCTACCCAGTGTTAAAAAGTTAACAAAATAACACAATTTCATGTTAGCACTATCTTTTCATACTCTATCACCATAGTACTTTACACCCATATGTCACTCTCATGCATTGATCAAAGTTCTCACAAATTTTCACAAATTTCCTCAATTTTCATCAAAAGTGTTAAAATATACCAAATTGTAACCAGTTTAGAAGATTTATAAATTTCTCCCAAAATAGTAACTTTTCAGAAAAGCTCTCAAAATACTTAAAATATCAAACCCAAATAAGCAGCAGCCATACTCAGAA
>NW_027124916.1:269-2348 GCF_001457755.1 Trypanosoma equiperdum | reverse complement strand
CCTTGCACACCCAGTTGAAGCTCCTGTATCTGCTGTTCCTGTTCCTGCTGCTGTGGTTTCTGATCCTGGTTTAGGTTTGCATTCCTCTTTTTCTTTGTCATAGTCGCAGTGTTCGTTCGGGAATTCTTCAGCGGTTGAGTTTTTTAGTTTGCATTTTATCTACTTGATCAACTTTGGTGTTCCTGTACCTTGCTGACCCGCTGTGTTCTGTTGAAGCAGGAGGGCTATGGTTGCTGCGCTGTACGTTGCCTCCGCTGCCACACGCATCTACGCTACATTAGCCGCTGCAAGATCTTTTGTGTTCTCCCGACCTAAGTAATCCCGATAATGCTGTTGAGCTTGGCGCAAGGCTTTCACCCACGGTATCGATTCGAACCCGAGATTGGTTGTGCCGTAGTATGCCTCGTACGCTACACAGTTGTCCGTGTTAGCTGCGCAGGCCCCGTCGGCGTCTCTGCCTAGGAAAACTTCGCCGCTTTGGTGGGCTTCTGCCAACAGCCCTGCGACGGTTTGAGCCGCTGCATCTATTGCGTCTGCTAGATTTGCTGGCGGTGATGGCAGCTGCGGGCATTTCGCCAATATGTCCTGCATCGCGCCGGCATTGAGGGCGTTGCCGTTCAGGTTGCCTGTTAGTTGTCCTGCGCACACCGCTTCCGTATTGTGAGTGCATACGCAGGCGATGTCGTTGGATATTGGTTTTCCCGCTTTTGTCGTCGAGCAGCTTGTCACTTTGCTGAAGGCGTCGGACGCTGAGTCTTTACAAGTAAAGGGGGACTTTAAGGTATCCACATTTTGGCCGCAAAGCGCTTCCTTTAGTTTCTCCTGAAGCCCCTTGATGTCGGTGTTTGTCTGGGTTTCTTTGAGTGTTGTAATGCTGGATTCTGCTGTTTCTGCGGCATCCGAAATTCTCTTGAGTTGTTCGCGCGCTGTCTGCTGTTGGAAGAAATCTTGCAGCATCGGATATTTTTTCTCCCAGGCCTCTGGGACTTTTGGCTGTTGCATTTTATGCCTTGTGTCTAGCCATTTTGACCATTTGGTGGGCTAGTCTTTCTTCGCATCTGTGTTTGTAATTGTGGATTCGACTTTGCTCCACTCTTTTTCTGCTGGCTCGCCCTCGAACATCTCGAGCCACGACTTGTCGGCGACAGTCATGTTGAGTTTTAGTATCTCCTCTAGGTCGCTTGTGGCGTCTGGCCTATCTGAGGGTGTTGGCATGTTGCTTTGCGCTAACCTGACTAGGTAACAAAGCGACCGAAAGTGTTTGATGTTGTCATTGGCCGCCCCTCTGACATCTTCTGCTAGCGCTAGCAGCGCCAATATAGGTGTAATTGCTATTGTGTAGGGCATGGTATTCTTTTCTTTTATCTGAGTTTTAGAGATACTGAAGGTATGCTTATTTTGAGTCCCGCTGTTTCCAATTTTTGCATAGAAAAAAATTCACTTTATCAGTCTTATCGGTAATTTTATGGGTTCGTTCGCCAACCCCAAGACGCTACCACGAGCATATCGCTGATGGCTTTAGTTTGTTGGACAATAAGCAGTGGAGGTATTCAGGTTTCGCCTTGTAAGACACTCTTTGTGAAAACCCACCGAGTTCTGCTGAAGCATTACATCTTTTAAAACCAACCAATAACATTATACTTCTATAAAACACTTAAGCTTAATCGTCACCGTGTGCTTCTAGTGTTTTAAAACTCTTGCCGTGTAGAATCATCTGCAATAACAAACCAACATTTTCGTTTAGGCCTTACAAATGATCCTGAGAATTTCGCGTGTTATGCTGTTTTATTTTTTGTCTTTTGTCAGCCAATTGGGGTCCTATTTGTAGTCATCCACGCTGTATTTTCCTTATGCACTACATTGATGCCGCATCAGTGTGCATTTTTATGTGAATTATAAGGTTCTTGAATGGGTTCAACGATTTTACGTTGAGACAGTAGGTGAGGAGTGGAGTATCATTTGAAATCTTCCCTACCTCATAAATCTCTTCTGCGAGTTGATATCCACGGTTTCTTAACCTTGAGTTGTTATTCTTCCATTAGACTTTAGCCAGCAGTGTACGATCTTTATAACAACACA
>NW_027124916.1:0-259 GCF_001457755.1 Trypanosoma equiperdum | reverse complement strand
CTTAACCTTAGGTTGTTATTCTTCCATTAGGCGTTAGCAAGCAGTGTATGTTTTTTATAAAAACACGAATAATGTAACGACTTCACTAAGCTTTCACACTGGATTCTGTGGTTTACTCATTAACTCCTCCATTATTCCCTTGTATATGATAATTATTATACTCATGTATGTGTTTGAAACTTCGCGAATTCTATCCCTTCTCTTATTGTCTTTCTGCTTTATCTTCGACAATATTGTCCATGCTCTTCCATACACTCAC
>NW_027122981.1:1262-2071 GCF_001457755.1 Trypanosoma equiperdum | reverse complement strand
GCAGTGCTGCATGCAACGCCGATGCCAGTTCGTTGTCCGTTGTGAATAGCTTCCTCTGCTCGGCGCCGTCCTGTTGCGGCTGCTGTGGCTTCGCTGTTCCGATCGACGTGTCGATTGCGCCTTTGGTGAAGGCGCTGCTTTTCTGTGCTTTCTGCAAGCTGGCTACTATGACGTTGCTTTCTGCCCCTAGGTTACCGGGGGTGCTGTCGTCCGTGCAGCCTGGCTGGTCGGTTACTGCGGCCCAGGTGTTGCCGCCGTTGAAGTTCCCTTTGACACCTACGAGTAACTCGTATTTTCTGGTCAGTAGCGTGGCAGGGTCGCGAATGGCCAGTTCACTCCCCGCTTGCAATTGCTGGATTATCGCTTTGGGGTCTGCGCCGCTGCCGGTTTGTGGCTGACAGGTTGCTGCTTTGCTTGCCGTTGCGGTTGTGCTGATCTCGCATCGTTTTGACGGTGTTGTCCCGGTTATTGGGTGGTTTTCGGTTGTGGCTTTGCCTGATTTGTCGGTAGTAACGGTTGACGCTTCTGCCGCTTGCAAAGTGGCCAGTTCCGCCATTCTCCTGCTTAGGATTTCGATAGCTGCGATTTGGTTTTTGAGATCTTCTTTGATTGTCTGGGATTTTTTGGTCAGCCGATTTGTTGCTATTGCTGCTAGTGTTTTAAAACCTAAGCCTTCAGGCTGGCTTGCGTATCTGGTGGCCGCCAGTTGAAACATTGCTGCGTCGTCTGCTAACGTCCTCAGGTTTGCCGCGCCTGTTGCGGTCCATTGCGTGAGTTCGGCTACTATCGAGTTCCCGTAGTCGGCTTCT
>NW_027122981.1:0-1252 GCF_001457755.1 Trypanosoma equiperdum | reverse complement strand
TTACTGTCGCTGCTGCCAGTAAAAATACTATAGGTCGGTGAAAACCTAGTCTTGTGGCCATTCCCTGCTGAATTTTTTTGTGCTGAAAGTTCTTAGCTTGAGCATGGTGAAATTGTTGTGTGGTGGGGTAAAATCAAATTTTTTAAATTTTTACGTGAGCACTGTTTATTGTTTCCGATATAAGGTGTTTCAGCTTGACTGCCTGCAGCCTATCAATTGGTTGCAACGGAATGCCGTTTTTGTAAGGTATATGCCGCAGTATTCGGACTTCTTTCGAATTGTCATTGTTAGAATCGCATTGTCTTCGTCGTTGTGCCGCCGTGCTAGTCCTGCGTCCTCTTCCACCGTTGGGTTCATCTGTACATTGTTTGTTAGTAAGCATTCGCAGTACTGGAGATGGATTTGTTTAGCCTATAATACAGTTGCGTCGGCAATCTTTGCGGTTTTAATGCCGTTGGTGTGGCGTAGAAAAATTTGTACTTTTTTATTATGAGCCCCTTTTTTGTAGCTTAACTGTCAATTTCCAACCCTTTATAACATTTTAAGTCGCTTTAACCCATTTTCCTCTATTAAATTTTCTCTTTATTTTTTTATACCATTAAACCCCGCCTTCAGTTGATGAAATTCCACTGCTTTGTTTAATCGTTTAACATGAGGATCTTTCAGCAGAATGAAAGTAACAGTCAACACTATATCAGCTGTTGCATCTATTTTTGAGTGCAACATGGAACACAGTCTCCTCCTCTATCATCTTCATTATATATTACTTTATTCTGTTGTGATATGTATTGGTTCTAATTAATTTCTCTGCATTTTTTCTTTTTTCCTCCCCATCACCGCACCGCTGCCGCGGATAACGTGAATACTCCATCTTCCCTCTACACTGAACTGTGCCTTTCTCCATTATTTTCCCTCTATCTCCTTGTGTATCATGATGGCCATCGTCATGTTTGTTTTGAAACTGTGCATCTTCCATCTCATTTTCTGTCATTCTAATAATAATAATAATATACATTTGCTTCCCTACTGATATAATTTAATTGCACCATTGCTGTCGTTTTAAATGTTTCCATTTTAGTCATGCTTTTATTTTCTACTGCTCTTATAATAATATTCGTATATACACTTTTACAACACTCTCCTATTATTATTATTATTATTACCAACACACTCCTATTATTATTATTATTATTATCCTCATTTTTATTATTACTGCTCTCATTTTAATATTCGTATATACACACACTCACAA
>NW_027123429.1:0-1505 GCF_001457755.1 Trypanosoma equiperdum | reverse complement strand
CCAGTGAATGATGTTGCCTGTATGCGTTGGTTTGTCCATGTCGCTGTGCACTTTCCTTTACACACAACACTTCAACACCGCATGCATGTTCGCCTCAACGAGGTGTCCTTTGCACGGTCGGGTCACGTTTTGGCATCTCGATGGGCTACTTTTTCTGTCCATTTCAACTCGGTCAGCTGGTATTTTATGTCGAAAGCTGTTAGAGAGGGATTGTCGGGTTTTAAGTCGGGAGGAAGGAAAAAAAAAAACAGACAAACGTACACCGCTTCTTCCGTATCGATATGTTGGCTTCCTCCAGGCTGCCCGCTGGTTTGTTGTACCCGAGGGCAGACACGGTGATTTAAAACTCGCAAACGCATAGTACGACGAACCAAGAGCCAAGTAAGGGTGGTGTGAGGAATAGGCAAAAGTAGTTCACTTTCGCTGTGTCTACTTCCGAAGCTTCTGGGTGCGTTGAATCCCCTCAGTTTTTTCCTTTATTCGTGTGACCTGTTTGCCCACCCCCGTAACACACCTGATTAGGCAGTTAATGTAATACCTACCTCATCCTTTGGTCGAGCCTTGGGCACTCTGCAACAGATGTGGAACTTTATCAGAGCATATTTAGCTTACTAAGCGCTTCAGGAACAATCGTATTTGCTGTCACACTGTTTGCAACAGTCGTGAATACTGTCGACATTCCTCCTGGGGGCCGACCTCACAGTATGTGCGATTCTGAATATAACCAAAATTCACTTACCTTTCCTATGCACAGTAACCATAAGGCGCAGCCCACATGGTCCTAACTTGGGAGGGCTACCGTGAAGCTGCCGTCGGTCTTTGTGTTGTATACATATTTCTTCCTGCTACTGACTATGTTTTACTTCACCTTCCGATTCTTTTCGTTTTACGGCGCAACATGTGAAAGTGTTGGGAACTCAGCTGCTGGCCTATACCATTGTGAGGAGTGTATAGGCTAAGTGTGAGGACTGTGGCGGAGAATATATGAAGCGCCTGCCTGTACGCCCCTGTTGCGTCACCGGGGAGGGTTCGTTTTCTGCACTAACATTTTCGTTTTCATTGTATGCATTACTTGTGCTTTTTGCTTTGTTGTACTGCTGTGACCTGGTGTCCTGCAGAGTGCATGGAAGGACGACGCGTGAGGTGTTTCTTGAAGGAGGGCAGTGGGTAAAGAAGGGTAGATGGAAAAATGGCATTTGGAAAAGCTCCCCTGAGTGGAACGCCGGGTATGAATGGTGGGCATGGTGCATGAACTCGGTTTCTAAAGAAGCGAAGGGAGAGGTTTGCCGCAAGGAGTGGCTTTCTCAGAGGAGGAAAGGATACACGCTGGTGCCGAAGACGAAAGTTCTATTTAGGGAACAAAATGGAACGCAATGGATGCGCAACGCTCACTCTTTTCGTGTCCCTTCGTTCGTTGAAGTTAGTGGGGTGTTGGTGGGCATTGCCGACGTACGGTACATTTCATCTGCTGACTTCACCTTCACTGAGACAGTTGCCAAGTACAG
>NW_027124164.1:26867-28802 GCF_001457755.1 Trypanosoma equiperdum | reverse complement strand
TCCCACTTCGTGAGGAAATTGGTAATATATACAGACGGTAACGTACCCGTGCACATATGTGCACGGGTAAATGAGCTTATAAGGCATTTGTGAGTGGAAGAATGCCTTACCTCAACTCAAGTTGGGCTCAGCGGCTCGCGTTGTTGCTGCATCGTCATCTTCCAATGATACGACAGGGACAGATCTTCATGAAGTCTGAGCAAACTTAGCCGCGTCGATTGGTCAACCTGTGGAAATCCCCTTCTTTCATATGAAGATTCGTCGCCTGGGCACGCACAGAAGTATAATCTGTTCACTGGAACACAACGTGACAGACAAGTAGAGATTATACGCCGAGAAACGGGGTTGTCTGCGCCGCCTACAAGATCCATTTTTGTGACGGCGACAAACAATGACGCATCATCTTGGAGGGCACGAATAGAGCCGATCATGTCCCTCAGGGACTCAACAACACCCCCCGCGGCCGGTGCTGCAAAGTAGCGTGACTTCAACTGGAAAACACTTCCCCACCCACCGTCCTCCACCAAGTCGGTTGCGGGTACCACCAGAACAGAATGATGTGGTTTGTTCTCAGGAACTGGGGAAAGTTTTTCGAGTTCCTCTGCAGTCAGTGCGCCGTCACCTTCAATCCTCGTCTTCCATGGGATGCCAGCGAATAGCTTGCTGAGAAGCAACTGATTTTCATTCCCATAAAATTTACCCGGAGTGTCAATGCATAAGAACGTCGGTGCCCTTGGGTGATTGGGCAGCGGGTCAACAATGGCAGTACCACAGTATCCACATATCCCCACAGGTGCCGCGGGCCACATTGTATTTCCTGTTACCGCTGCCCGGTAACAGTTGATAAGGGACGACTTCCCCACCTGTGGGCAACCAATGAATAATACACGCATCGTGTCGCTTACCACCTCTGTTACGGGCAATTGTCTATATGAGCCTCCGCACTGCGAGCCACCTCTACCGCACATGGAGCCATTGCGCATTGGGGAAGTAATCAAGCGACTAGATGGCCTCCGCATAATAGTTCCACTTGCCGCGGCATAACTACCGTTATTGCAAAAGGATGCAAGGTTTGCGGGCTGTGGTGGTAGTCCATACCCGTAAGTTCCTGTCGTCTCCGTCGAAGCAGTCGGGGTTCCCAAACCCGACTCCGATGACCGGGGGGGCGTTGCAACTAACGATTGAGACTCCGAGTCACTATCCGACGCAATAGAAACGGACGGTTTCTGAGCACTCGCCTTTGACCAAAACGCCATCAGAACAACCTCAACAACAAATTTCTTTCCCTTTTACCTCCTTATGTCTATATTCTCGCACCGTGGCGAATGGAGTTGAATGTATAGGGCTCCACTGTTGTACTAAGGGGGGTGAGGCAAGTAAATGTGTTTAAGAGAAGACAGACGCTGATATTTCTTAACCCCTGACAAGCGGTTGCCGTTGAGAGTAGCTCCCTAAGCTGCCCAAATCAAAACGAAACAACCCATCTACGTAGACAAATGCGAGTCAGGCTATCCTCATACGATGCCACTTGGAAGCTAATGGAATTAGTTGCATCGGCCAAATAACTTGCCCTCACAACATTCACTTTTGCGCAATAAACGAAGGCAAAAAAAAAAAAAAACAACGCCTTTCCAACCCCGTGGAGGGACCCCGAGGTAAAACCACTCATCGCCGGTTCATGATGCTGAAAAAAAGAGACCGGTCCCAGAAACCCGGCGCTGGAAAGAGTGTTTTTTTTTTGTAGTGGGAGTTGTCCTTTGCTTTTCCAATTAATCTGATGAAATAGAGCAGGGACCAATGCACTTGAGTAACAAACCCGCGCAACGCAAGAAGTCTAAGGTGACGTAACACAACAAACGAAAAGCGCTGTTGTGATTGGGCTAAGAAATGATCTATGTGTGACGTTACCGTAATCTTTACATAATGCTACCGAGA
>NW_027124164.1:16298-26857 GCF_001457755.1 Trypanosoma equiperdum | reverse complement strand
ATATATATATATATATATATGTATATATGTACGTATATATACAAGGAGAGGTTCGTAAGCCATGCAAAACATCATAAAGGAGAAACAATACGTTACAAAACTGAAGGACGGGCGAAAGCTGAGGTAAATGTTTCAAACACGTGCAGAGACGACTTCAACGCTTCTATTCCTTTACGCTCATCCTACTTCTTTTGTCCTTGTCCTTACATAGTTGTCGTGTAAGCGATCATGCGCGATTTACTTTACTGCTTCCAAATCGTTCAAATGGGTTGGGTTTACATGGGCACAGAGTTTTATATTCCTCCAACCGACAGGCACATCAAAGCAGTAACTTCAAGCCGTTGGAGGTTGATCTTCCTCCTTCCCGGCCTCGGCTTTGGACTTGTCACACGCACTGGATGATGAGAAAAAGGAACTTTTATCTGCATCGTCACTCTCAAGCACAAACGAGCCATACCCGCTAAGAGAGTCTAGCAAAAGGGCGTCCGGTGGAATACGACTCTCTGGTCGTCCACCTGGAACAACATACACGTCACAGTCGTAATAATCGAAGTATAACTGCTTGAGACGGTTGATTTCCCCCTCGTCGAGGAGGTCCTGGTGAGAGGCTGTGGTTTTCGAGAGGGAGTGCTCTAAATCACTTTCACCACCTTTCGCCTGCCACGACTGCGTGGATGGACTGGTGCACTGAAATCTCTCCAGCGTGTTCTGCCGGCGACAGAAACGGGAAACAACATGCATTCGCGACTCCAAGGCCCGAACGTAACTTTGGATCGTTACAACAAGAGTTTGAGCAACCACTGCACACTGAGCCAATGCTAACTCTGACGTCATTTTGCGACGCCCCGGCATCGGTTTATTCGCTTGAGTAACTGAGGCCAAGTAAGTACTTATTACAGTACGAAATGCTTGCGTCTTGGCGACATTAGTGCGCGCGAGTTCTTCCTTCAATTGTCGCTCATGGGCTACACAGTCCTTCAGTACAGAGAGAGCACAAACAGCGTTAAAGCTCCCGTTTTCCACTAACACAGCGTTTCCAGATATTTCAATAGGGGTCGATTGGGTATCTGGTTGCACATTCAACTTTGACAATGCCTTTGCCTTGTTTAACTTTACTACCTTCGCTTCATGCAGAGCCCTTACTCGACTACGCCTCCGCTCCTCATCTTGATCACTCTCACCTTCCAAGCCATCAGCATGCGACACTTTGGCTGGTTTTGCGGCGTGCGTGGTGAACTTCTGCGGTGCTGGGCGAAACCAGCGACGTTCCCCCTTGATAGGCGTCGCACTCCCATGCTTACCACCTGATGGTACAAGATCGCTAAACTTCACTTCACGCGGCTGTAGCGCCGGCCTATTGTCCATACTAGTGAATACTGTCAGTGGGTAGTAGATTGAGAGCGAAGGAGGGGGTCGTTTGAGAGAACAACACCTGCATGTGTATGCATACGTATAGGCACCTGGTTACGCATAAACTTGTGTCGAAAGGCGTCCCCCTTTCTCACCAAGAAAAAAAGAGAACTAAACGCAACAAAGGGGTATATATAAATGTGCGCAAACAATGCACAGGCTCACGCACGAATAAGCGAAAGTCAGGTGGAATATGCGGAGCAAGATATGTATGCGTGCTGTGCACGTACGGGAAGAAGGGAAGCGGACCGAACGCCATGTGTCCCCTGTCTAAAACAGTTTCGATAGCAACTCAGACCACTGTTCAGGTGTTCGCACCATCCATTTCATCGGTCGGTCTGACCATGCTCGTCCCTTTAGCCCTTGCTCAAACGTCCTGAAGCCATTTTTTACAGCCGTCATGGAAATTTCAATGAGATTCTTTCGCTGTGAGGCACCGAGAACTGTGAAACAGCGGCAGGCGGCAACTCTGCCCATCAGGTTGTTTGCCACAGTCCTGTACCAGTGTTTCACCGCAGCTCGTTGAGGTTTACTGAGTTCATCATCTGTTGAAGCGATGTTCGCTAGTTTATTGCTTGAGGATACGGATGGGAAGCACTCAGACCACCAGGTGGAGAAATCTTTTAAATATCGATCTTTGGCGCTTTCAAGCCTGTTAATAATACCAATTACAATAGGTGGTGGAGCCGGTATACTGTTCCTCCCTTTGTCTCCATCAAGCGGGGGGTTACTACTGTAATACCTTCGCTGCTGGAAGCACAACTCCTTGCGGTACCCCTCTGAAAGTAGCAATATATTGTTCAACATGAATATGGGTGGGGACATGCACTGCTTTTGATTCAGTGAAGCATTTGGTTGGTCCGAAAATGAGGAGCTATCGCCCCGCCGTACTCCGCCAGATTTTTCCTCTAGCAAATCCATTGCGGCTTCAGCAATGACCTCCAGATCACGTATGGTGCCGAGCACACCATCGACCATATAAGAACCCAAAGTCTCTAACGCCTCTGCCTCGGAGAAACTACTCAACCTCGGATCGTGTAACACCACTTTTATGGCACCGTAGTAATTAGTAAGCAGCATCTTATGCATGTATATCTGATTTGTGGCCGATACGTGAGCCGAACAATCTGGTGAGGGAATCCATTCCATGCGATGCAGTCGGTGAGTATAGTTCTTTAGTGAAGCAGCGCTCAAACTGCCTTTACTTTTGTTATATTTTTCCACCAAATTCCTTAATCTCGCAATAAAAACACTCACCCCCTCGTCCACTCTGTCAACACACTTGTACCTGCTACCTGGCAGTTTTTCAGCAAAGCCTTTCCACTTCCACAACCCTTCCAACAGGTCCAGTCCAATGAGAATCATATTGGTGACGCTCTGCTCCTCCCCCCAGAACCCGACGCCTTCACCGCGCGACAAAACAAATGCAGAATTTAGATCTGAAAGGGCCTCGTGATCAGCCTTCACAACATCTAAGCAGCTTTCTATCACCCGATTGAACACCCGTATGGTTAGGTCCGCGGGCAGCTCCACGACATCAAAGGAGTTGTCCAAAGGCTCCAATACGCATGTTTTCAGACACTCGACGGCTTCGGTAAGCACTGAGAGAGCCTTCGCAGACGCCGAAAGCAAGTAATGTTTTCCCTTCTTATAGCGTTTGTGTACTGGCGCGAATCCACATGTCGTGGCAATGGCCCGGTAATGTTGCAGTTCTTCCTTTTCTTTGGAGTTGTCAAGCTGAGCTTCCACCAGTCGGCTTATGTTTTCTTCTAAAATACGCCTAACGTCCTGGGTGATAACCTTAGTCCTGTTGAAGTTTTCTCCTAGCTTGTGTATGACGCGGTCTAGGCCATGTAGTGCCTCAGGGTGATGAAAGAGCACGGAAAATGCCGATAATGAAGACACTGTCAACCTTGTCCTAAACTCTAAGCTTTCATCCCGCTCACCTGCCGGCTTTTTTTGCATAGACGTCACGAAAGCGTCGATCACCGCCTCTTCTGACAGCTTTATCACACTATTCAAACTTCCCTTAATGCTTGACTCAATATTGCTACCGAACCCACTAGACGGCTGAGACTCGATGTAGTCGTTAGTGAACACGAGATAATCGATACACTTGCACAGCATCTCAGGGCTCTTCTCCTTGCCGGCTAACACCAGTCGTAGGACAGGTGGTGGGTGGTAGCACCGCGCAGCCCTTGAGGTTTCCTCTATCATGAAGGCAATGTTTTCCTGCGCGACTTCCCATGGTTGGACATCCGCTACGATACGGTGGGCGCGTTGAGCAACCGCACGGGAGGTATTTGCGAAATCATCAAGTATTTTGGCACTTGACTCCTGCAGGGAAGACAAGACGTCAACTTGTTTTTCTAAAGCGGATATAGTCGTCATACATCAGAGATGTGACGAGACAGAAAGCCACGACTAGCCCCTTTTTATATAAGCGGCTTCCAAAACATGAGAAAAGGATGGGTATTAACGAGAACAGTGGCAACAATGGGGATAGGAAGGTTATGCGGAACTGGGAGTATAATATGATGCACAAGCTGCGCGATACAGACAAGCGTGTACGCACACACGCACCAAAGTATAATGTAGGGGGGAGGGTTAAACAAGAGACCAGACCCCTTTATTTCAGTGTAGGTGCCGCTCCCCAGCAACACGATGCCATTGGTGACGCCCCTGGTGAATGCTACGCCCTTCCTTCTTTGGTAGGAATCGTACAACCCAAAGAACACACGTACACACATTCCCCTTCAACTTAACGACGGTGAACTGAGCGGTCATAACGGTATACGTCGGGTTGTTCTATGACGGAAGATGCCGGCGAAGAGAAGCTGTGAGTTTTTCTCCAAACGATTCGTCGCTGAAGCGCGCAATCGTGGCCATTCCACACTCCTGAAATTTTCGGTACGTTTCAGGCTCATCGTTCTTGATGCGAAATATTTCTGCCATACAGTCTGCGTACTCCTCTGCGGTTGTGGCAAGAAACCCAACATTCGGTGAGGTGATAATGTCAAGGCACACGCCACCGCTCCTGTGGCCTAGCGGAATGCAGCCACATGCAATGTATTCCACAAGCACAATTCCAAAGTGCTCGTCTTCCATTGTGTGCAGCCCAATGCAACACTGAGCGAGACTCTCACTGACCTCACTAAAGGGAGCGCCCACCCGCACATCAACACGATCCGCAATGCCAAGCCTTTGGGCTTCAACCTTCACCGCCTCTGCCCGCTGTTTGTCTTCTTCATTCCGCGCCCCACCAATCATGATAAGCTTGGCGTCCGTTGGTAACCGAGGAAGCGCCAGTGCAAATGACTGAACCTGAAGCATGTGGTTTTTCTCCGGCCTGAACTGTCCAACACTCACAACTGTATTGATTCGCTGATGGGGAAGCTTCCGTAGCGGCATAAAATGACTGACGGCACAAGGAGGGTATACAAGCACTGGCACGTCATGGCCCCAAAGCTGCTGTATATGCCCCTTAGTCCATGTAGAGTTTGTCATTACTAGATCAGGGAATTTCCCCATCCACCTGTAAATGTGCGCAAAAAGCTTGTAGTACAAAACCTTAGCCTTACGGAGCACGCCGTGTCGCGCCACCGCACCCTTGTTGTTGTAGCGCATTTCACCGTTTTCCACCCGCTGCGTCATAACAGGCGTTATAATGGGGTAATGTGTGTACGCTATGATGCGGGACCCTGCGAATATGGAGAGGAGTGGATACACGCCGGGGATCCCGACACTCTCAATCACAGTGGGAGTCATCGTATTGACAACACACGATTCATAAAAGAGTAGAATACTTCCACATACCGCCTGCAGAAGCAACGTCAAGAACGGGTACCTTCCACCATCGAGCCACTTCGTCATGCTGGAGCGCAGGTGCACCACTTTTATGGGTCGCGGTAGGGTGATGTGAAACTGTTTCTGAACCACTCGAGCAAGATACTCCTGCGGCGGTTCGCACCTACCATCGTCGCTCTTCCCGCTGGTCTGAGTGCAGTAAAGCACGTAGAGTCTATCAATACCATTCTTTATATCGTCTTTCTGAATAGAATCGATTGCAACCCATAAAACACGCTCACCTCCTCCACCTGCAGCGGCAGACGGGTGTAAGAAGCCAACAGCGTTCCGTGGGTAGAGCGAAAGTCCACGTCGTGCAAATATTGCCAGTGCCGCCAGGAGGCATAGAACTAATAACGGTGCGGTGAGTAACATCGCAGTCCTGCGTCAGCGGCTATTAGTGAAAGGTTGTACTAGCTTGGTGGCATGCGCAGATTGCACGTAGTGATGAGGAAGGAGAGCAGGCGCACACGGCATTTGATAATAATATAATAACAGAAAGGGAAGAAACATGACGACCCCAGAACTTGGAATGCCCATGGCAGGAGCAGCTAACGTGGTTGCACACTGCCGACAGAAGAACGAAAGAGGCAGCACCTCAGGGAAACAAAGAGAAAAAGTGAAACAACAAACGGATAAATAAACGTCGCATCAGAAAGCCATAATGCTGACTTACCATTGACCAGCTATCACATAGAAAAGCGAACCACCAGGAGGCTACATAACCCGCTTTCAGATCGCATAATCTTTTCTTCAACTACGCCTTGATGTCGGTCTTGAAGTGGTTCCTAATCCTGCGGTGGACAACCTTCAAGTAGCGACAGCGGCCTGTGCCAGTGCGGCGTCGCTTGATGGCCTTCACTGACCAGTTGTAGCGCCGGCGCTGAGCACGCGGGTAGGCGCAAGCAGCACACCGCTCCCACTGCACGTGGTAAGCGTTGCGGCCACAGCGGCGGCAAAGGATGTGCGTGCGCCCATGGCGCTGCCCCATCGATGTGGTACCTTTGGTCATCTCCGCTAGCGATCAGCAAGGGCCCTTTTTCAGTTGTCGGTTTGAAAAGCGTAATTGGTTATTTTCAAATAAAAGGAAAGTGAAAGGGGAGGCAGGTGCGCGAAGAAATGAGCAAGCGGAGGAAAACGAGGCACAGGTGGGTACAAGTCTAGCAGTCGTGCGGGGCATATGCGTACACATATCCCTGTACTGTATACTGTTAAACGCTTGTGAAGCTGTCGAGGCTCCGCCACACAGTCCGAACATGAATACGCACTCCAAAAAAAAAGGGTGTGAAGGAACTTCGAGTGCGAGCGGTAACACGTACCACCCTCAACAGAATGCGTCCCCTAATACCATGGGACAGGGAAGAGCCCCAGCTACTTATTTATGGCAGCTGTGCAGAGCCATGCGTCACAAAAATCATCTCCATTCTTATCAACCTCCATTTCACTTTCAGTTTTGCGGTTCGTTGCTTGGTCAATCACGTCCAGTGTCGTCCGAACAGGTACGTGCCAGTGTGACGGAGAGAGTTGACCGCGTTGCACCCAAACGGCATACGGACGAGGCAGCGACAGCAACAAACTCACAGCCCCCGTTGCCCAACTAAAACGTGCTCTATACGTAACAAGGTGCCTTTGTCGCCAACGCAGGAAAGAGCGGCGACTGAGCAACGAAAAGTGATGATCGCGCATTTGGTCATTGGAGACGACAAGACAGTTTGGCCTGTGAATGGCGGCGAACAACCAACAGTAGTCATCGTTGAGAAAACCGGGACAAACAATCAGTGAAGACTCTTGCCTCCACTTCTCCAACCACACCAAATTCTCCTTGGAGGGAGACCTAACATGCCGACTGTGCAGCATCACCACCGACTTTTTTCGCAGCTTCTGGGCTTCAGTTAACATCTCATCGATGAGGGAAAATTTCGGAGGCACATCAACGGGAAGTGGTATTTCACAGAGCTCATATTCTGGAAGAGTGGATGGATCCACACCACGTGACCGCAGTAGTGCCTCCTTTGCTCCGCGATACCAATTACTGAGGCCATAATACCCTACATTGGCCCCATCAATCACGGCATCATAATCAAGACGAGAAAGCGTGTCTTTGAACACCGCAAATTCTTCCCACCGCTCCTTTCGTTCCGTCGGCTCGACGACCTTCCCAGGTTCGTAGTGGCTTCCACTTTCCACCCTCGGGGCGATGAGCTTCGTTTCAATATCGCGCAGTAGAGTCACTCGGTCATCCGGAGCAAAGTCGAATGTGTGAACCCTCGTGCTGCACCTGCAGCACATCCCTGTCTCATCATTCACTTCCGTTAACTCCCCGCCTAGAAGTTGTTGCAGTGCTTCCCCATTGGTTTTTCCAACGACTGGGTGGTGGTCGACCATACACTCCAAAAGCTCCGTGATGAGTGCCGAGATATCAGCCCCCTTCGCAGCACTTTGCAAGCAACGCAGTAACTGCTTGTAATCGACATCCCAGAACTCAAGTTGTTTCTGCCGTCCCATCCGCAGCGCTTTAAATGCTAACGTTGTATCGCCGGTTCGCGCCGCATGCTCGAGAAGTGGGGAAAAAAGCCGCCGCTTATGAGAACCTTCTGGAAGCATGGATATGATACGTTCTGCGAGACCCAAATTCACCTCATCGCTTTCGGTGAGCAGACGCAATGAAATAGTGGCGACCTTCTCATCCATGACTTTGGAGCGCAAAGACGCCTCGGCCTGCAGAATCTGCTGCAGCAGCGCCTGCCCTTCGTGCAGAAGTCCGTTTTCCACGAACGAGTAGAGTACCCTCGCCACTGAAGAACTGCGGGGAAGGATTCGATGCTTCTCAGTACATTCCTTGAGGAAACTAGAGAGCACGCCAACAGACGTCCTGTCGGCCACCGCACGGCACCCTAACTCCGAAAAGGATTCGTTCACGAAGTCTGAAGTCTTCAAACGGCGCTTCAACTTCGTCTGACGGTTGTTCTTTATAATCAGCTCCTGCACTGCAGGTAGGGCACTAAAATCCAGCGGGATGTCATCTTCCCTCCGCACGCGTTGACGCGGAGGTCCAGCGCAATCTGAAGACATGCTGAAGCGGCCTTGTCAAAGCCTCCCCAAGTAACGGAGGGAGTGCGGCGGCATTTTGTAAGAGGGTAACACAAACCCCCCCCCCCACACACACATACACACACGCAGAAATGGTACCAGATGAAGTGGAGAGAGCAAAGTGGAGAAGATAGGAGGAGAGGAAGCAGGTGCAAATGTGTTACATACTTCCTGTGATGACATGTTAGGCCAAAGACTGAAAATTGTCACTGGTATAAACGAAAATGTGATTGTTCCAGATGGACATATACATAGGTCTAATCGTAGCGGCATATGGCCTCCATCAAACGAGTGGGCAGACTGACCGTCCGATGGTTGGTAGAGGTCGGCGCTTACAATCGTCAAACCTGCAAAATAGAAAAAGCGAATGCGAATCGAACAACCGATGAGGCGCTCTTCCGGGTAAAAACATACATGTGTCCTCAGCTCTCTAGTGCGGTCATTGCTGATCAGTTTAGGAGAACGCGGAGCGCTGCGATTTGAAATATGTTGGCGAGTTTCTGCGCGGATTTCTTCACCTCATATTCTGCCTGTTTAACATCCCGATCCATCACCTTTACACGCTTCCGCGCTTTTTCCATCTCCATACGCCTGCGGCGGTTCATCTTGCGATCCTTATTTTCTTCTACCTTTGCGTCGTACTCGGCGACGACGTTTTCGTAACTGACTCGCATTTGACTCTCTTTTTCGCAAGCCTCATCGAAGTTGCGCAGCATCTCAAGTTGCTTTTCACTGAAGTAACACGAGAAGGAGCAGGGCGCCTCATGCGTGCTGTACAAAATTGCATTATTGAATGACTTTGGAGCGCTACCGTAAATGAATTCTAATTCCCCCTGTAACAACTGCAAAAAATCGGTGAAACTCTCACATCTGCGCAGCGGTGCCAACTCTACCGCTACATCCACGTACTCGCTGCAGGCATGCAGGTGGGGACGTTTAAAAACCGCAAGTTCCTGCATTACAACTTGTAACAAAGTAAAGTTACTACTTCTATCAACACAGACAAACTTCACCCGTTAGACACCAGTTATTAATTGATAAAAGTCGTGATGGCTCACCACTGTGGAATGCACGTTAGTATTCGTGTACAGGTGAAAGGAGAAAAAAATGCCGTAGAAAAGAGGGAGAATGCACCAATAAGCGTGAAGGTGACAATGGTATAAAGTGATGGAAGGAAGTCACACACATCTTTCCAGCGAGATGAAAGAGTGAAACGCAACCTATCACATAGAGAGGTATGCAACTCTCTTTAAGGTTAAATAACATTCACAGATGACAACGACAAAAATAAAAAAACGAAAACTTGGAAGTAAAGGAAAAGGCACACGCACAAAAAAGAAAGAAAATTACCTCTGCCACCCCGTGGCTCAGCAATATGGTTTAATTCATCCCGCACTCGTTCCTTCCTGTTTCTCATTGCGATTCGAAAGAAGTGTGTGCGGCGCCCGCCGCGGTCCGTCGTGTCCACCCGTGCCATCTTCAAAGGTAGGCTTCTCCTTTTTTTATATATTTGTGGGTGCACATGCATGGACAGCACCCCCGTTTTTTGTTGCCACCAGATCCCTTTAAAACTTCCCCCTCCGCTATGCTCATTCCTTCAGTCACTGACCACATAACTGAGTATATATATATTTTTTTTTGGGGGGGGAAGGTTTGCTGAAGAAAGGAGGTGATTACTCGAGAACTGCTGTGTTGATAAGGCCGATACTCTCCAGGGCGTCACAATCCTTGTGCAGCGCATTGATGTTGTTATATGCGTAACCGCCGTACATCTCCTCCAGGTTTTCGGGTAGAATATTGTACTCTCCGGAGCTACTTGGGGTGAGTTCGATGTCGTATTCGTCCTTGAAGAACTCCTTGAGTGCCTCATGGCTGTTAATGTCCGTTTCAACATCCTGTAGGGTACTTTCTTGGAAGCGCACAAAGTCATCATGTGTCCAGTAACCTTTTCCATTATCGAATCGGTCGAATATCATGCGAACGAGAACCACATCCTCCGGGCTCAGTAAAATCCTAAAACCTTCCTGTGCCGCGCGATTGTAAAGCTCCCTGCAGTTTGCACAGTACATTTCACCCATCGCCTCATCGAACTGAAGGTCCTCAATACCTAAGCACTGCTTGTTGGCACACACCTGGAGAACAACCACATCATCATCGTCATCGGACATGTTTTCCCTCTTGTGTCTACCCTATAGTGTGTCTACACAGGAGCA
>NW_027124164.1:462-16274 GCF_001457755.1 Trypanosoma equiperdum | reverse complement strand
ATTATTATTATTATTATTGATATTGTTATGGAAAATTGTAGAAAAGAAAGAAAAGTGGTGTGAAAATGCAGCTGATGAAACGAAATCATTAGGTGGTACTAGATTCCTTGTGCCACCTTTGCACCCCGGCACGGTGTGGACCGCTTAATGGATATGATCTGCGAGAACGAAAAATGAAGGAACACGTTCCAAGGGGAAGCCAAAACCGAGAAGTTCACACCGTTCTGTTCACGTATTAACCTCCTTTTTTCAGCATCTGTGGCTGTCTTGGCGAATACCTATGCGCATATTACTTGTGCACGCACAACCGCTCGCTCAAAGGGATTCATCAGGTTGCCATTAATCAGTCTGCAAAACGTAATCAACAGTGCAGGTCGATACGGTGCCATATATACGCTGAACTTCCTGAAAGCAGGGGCGATGTGTTGTCAGTGGAGCCTTGTGTACGCGAGGATCCCTCAAGTTGACGGGTGACACTGCCCGCTCCCCGTTCTCCAACGTTGTCGCTGGTAACGTAGAAAAGTCCGTCAACACGGCACGATTCTTCGGCCCTGGGGCCACGTACAAGACCAGCGCCGCAGCGTTTATATAGTTGCGCCACCGCATCAAGATGTCTCTAACCTCCACCCTCCACCTAATTTCCTGCGCTCGACGAATTTGTGACCCAATGCTCCCGTAACTTCCGCCTTCCTTCTCGTTGGAGGACTGCTTTCCACCTTGCTTCTTCCGGACAACATATCGCTGGAACGCTTTGTGGGCAACAGGCTCCCCTTCGATGAAAACACCCCCAGCAAAGTAACCCCCATGACACATAAGAATAACCCAAGGAAGAAAAGTAAAGGAACGAATTGAACCCCACAGCTTCGTAGAAATGTCAGACGGCAGCCTCTTGCTACTTCCCCCTTCCTCTTCCTGTTTCTTTTCCTCCTGAATGGCGTCAAACTCTGCCACTAACTGTTTCGATAGCTCCGCCGTGGCACTACCGTCATCTTCCGCATCCCCATCCGCTACATCGTCCTCGTTCTCGTCGGATTCCACATCAACAAGAAGGTCTTCGTCTACCAACATTTTTGCCAAATTGTCGTCGACCTCCGGAAGCACAACAACACCATCACCTACATTGTCGGAGTCAGTTGCTTCTACCTTGCTTTCATTCGCTGACTCAATGGTGCTTGAAGGGGGCCGCCCAAACGTCAAAGCGACTACAACCGCACGGTGTAACGCCACCCGAACGGTGCACGGACACCCATCATATTCAACAACTGTATCAAAGAGCAAGTGCGCCAGCGGGGTATTTAAAACTGGGATGCATTTCCCCGAACCGACCACCTCCTGCGGTATATCTCGGCTTTTGCAATCCGCATATGTGGTGAGGACTTTAACCTCACCAACCACTGTCGTTTCTTCATTCTCCACCTGGTGTTCTGTTTCCTCAGGTTTTGAGGAAGGTCCCGCCCCTACATTATCTCCTGTTTCCTTTTCTTGCCCCTCTTTCCCCTTGCGCTCCGTCTTCTTGCTTTTTGCCTTTGCTTTAGACCGCTTTTTCTTTTCCTCGCGCTTCTTTTCAAGTTCCCGTGCGACAAGGGTTGCCTCATCATTTCCATCCTCCCCCTCCTCTTCCCCAAAGTCAACGCCAAGGAGGGTTTCAACGGAGTTTGTTCGAGCAAGTATCATTTCATTTACTGCGCGCTCCAATTCGTCCACCTCCTTGAGTAAACGATCAACATACTCACCGCTGAATCCACTAATTTTTTCTCGTGCCTCCTTTAGTCGCTCCATGCTTGACATGTAAGCACCCTCAGCCTGGTACGCATTCCGTGGCTGAATCTTAAGGCACACTCGTGTATCTGCTAAGAGTTTCTCAACCACTGCGATGGGTGAGGTCATGATGCTTTTTCCAGAAGAGTGGAGACAATAAACCCTTCAATGTGCCGACGTCCCCACCTTCCTAGGCGAAAGTGATACGACATTCACGCGGCATATTAAGAAAACGAAGAGAAAGCAAATCAACAGCCGAGTGGTATAGCAGTAGTTGGTAGACGGAAACTCGTTAAGCGTAAAAGGAAACAAGCGGCGATAGAGCTACCTTTTGCGTTTGCTTTCAAAACAAAACAAATCAAAACACAACACTGATATAAATACCTGTATAGACGAGCTGACAACGCCCTTAAGAAGGTCTGAATCCGAGCAAGGTGTTGCGTCCACTTTATTCACACGATCGACACAGCACCACGCGTCCATTCAGGGGCATCCCCCACTCATTTCCTTCACATCTATGACACCATTGTTGTCGCCATACTCGCCACCGCTCAGCTGAACACCTTTACACAACCAACTTTCTGTTGGTCGAGCGTAGCTCGGTGCTGCGGGTGCGACACCGTTGCCGGTGCGTCTCACACTGCTTGCTCGTCGCGACACGTTACTATAAAAGTCCGCATTTACCACAGGAAGTTCTGACGTTGGTACTGCCCTAATGAACGCCCCATAGTGATCTCCAGGAAATGCACAGCTTGCACCAACCAGCGGGGCACTACCCACCAGTACCTGCGGGGGTGGAATACAATGTTTTCGACCTCTCCTTTCGTTAGGTTCAGCACCACATTTACTTTTCTTTTCCTTCAATTCGTTTTCGGTTTGCTGCACCGGTTCCAGCTTTACGCAGTTTGCATCCCAACTATTGGAGTCGTGGTAATCTCTGCAACCATTACCGATGCCACGCGCCTGCAGTGAACGTGCAAACTGTTCGAGAACACTTCCAAGTGAAGACACAAGTGTTCCATCGATCTTGCGCGACCGTTCCTTTTTCCTGTGGTTCCTCTCAACGCTTTGATATGGAGTGGGGACTGATTCTGCATACATGATCGCTCTCCCAGTTTCGCCGTTAACTTTTCCAACTACGGCGGGCGCCCCGGAGGTTGTGGAAAAGTCCTCTTCGGAAACTGCCAAAGCGGGTGGCGGTCTTCGGGTGAGTCGCTTTGCGAGACACGCGGCAGCGTTAGGGTTTGGAGTCAGCAGAACACACCTTGCTTCGGTCACTGTGGGTAAATTGTGTAAAGGTTGTGATGGTGTAGTCATAGTCTGAGCTTTAACTTCTGTCATCGGTAGTGTGCTGGTGGGCATGTGTGGCTCCGGAGAGCTCAGAAGTTCCCCTGCCTCTTTTGTATTCGTCATCGGTCCCATCTCCGCACCGGATGCAGGCGCCGGATGCGGGCCCTCAACTAGACCACTAGCATAACTCGGGGAGCTATTTAAATTGCGGTCTTTGCTGCCAGGACACCAATTCTCATCTTCTTCAGTAAACCGAAACTGACTCGCAACATTATCATCGCTCCCAGCTGTTTGGGCGGATATAGTAACCGAACTGGCCGTTTTGGGTGACGCAGGAGTAAGCACTGTCGAATAGTTTTGAGGGGATGAAACCCTTTCTGCACCAATATACGGGCCACATTCATGAGTTAGAAGTTCTCTTGCTTGTTTGATGGCAGCACGCGATTTTTCAATCATTAAGTCCCATTCCAATGCTTCCACATCTGTTGATGTTGCTGCCGTTGGTTCCAACAAGTCTTTGCGTAGCAGGTGGGTTACTTCACAATCACCATCCGTTGGAACCTCCGGACCTGACTCGGGACGTGGAGGTTTATCAAGTACATAGTTTCGCAATAGGGGGATGTCCAGTGTGGATGATGGATACGCACCTTCTGTTGCAGGTGTTGACTGTAATACATCAGCGGCAGATCCTCCGTCTGAGCGTAATAAATCACCGCCTGTACCAGACACTTCGGGCGTCGGCTGATACACTTTAGACGGTCGAAACACACGGTGTGACATGTGCACGGCGTTGGGAAAGTACGCAAAGTTCGCGGCAGCGTCATACGCTACGTCCCCTAAGTTGTCCTCCAGGGCTTCACCAAAGTAGTGCGCAAGGTATGGGTTGTTGCTCATACTGCATGTGGCCCCTCGGACCTTGACACATGGAAGGAGGAGAGGGCAGAAAGAGAAGCAAAAAGAGGACAAAATCAAGAGTACTAGCGAACAGGCATAGTCACAAGAATACACGCAGGTGAAGCTGGTCCACCACACTAGGTAAAGCAAGAGCACACGACTTACAAGTAGGATACTTCACGACTTACAATGCGGACCGATAAAACGCGCAATTGAAGTGAAGAAAAGAAGGGGCTTGAGAAACATGGAAGAAGCGTAAGCTAAAATGAAGATGGGGGTTCAAACTTTGCTATCTGTACCACTTAGCAGTAGTACTCCAATCTCCCTACCTCTCTTTGCATTATTTCTCCCTCTTCACTACCTCTCGGTAGTGTTTCTCTCTCTCCTTTTTCGCTTCCCTTCGAGTCACTTCTGCCCATCCCTCTTCCTCCTCTCAAATATCTCCCCTGCTCTAGGCAACGTGATTGAGGGATAAAACATCAGTGTATAAATTATCGGTCCGCTACTAATAACACAGGGAATGCTTTTTGAATCGCTACAGCCCCGAGCACGTTTCATATCGACTTCATTTAATCAGATTATCACATCTCTCTTTTACCTTTTGTTTTTGCTTATTCGTTTCATATATTACTTTCACTCACAAAATCAACTTTAAGCGCTTGAGGCGTGTACCTTTAGCACACAGAGGGCTTCTGTAACCTTCTCGTGCATTAGTTTAGGGTTGGAAAGGAGGGCTAACGCCTCCTTAGGGTTCATCTCAAGGAACATGCCAGTAATTTTCGGTGCGTGATCCGGAGCAAGCTCATGCACCTTAATGTAGAGCCTGTCACCCAGAGCGGCGCGTTGTTCGTCCACCGACATTTGTTGCAGATCTTCAGCTGAGATGGGCGGCAGCGGTGGTGTATCGGGAGCGATGGCAGGTGATGCCTGAGGAGTACGGGGTACGGCGGAGAAACCCATTGAGGGTGCGGTAAACATAACGCTGTGAGCCGCTGCTGGTGGCACCGTAGTGGCGAGTGGTGGTTGCGGCTCAGGTTGAGGTTGTGGCTGTTGTTGACGTGGGTGCGGACGGTTGCCCCGGCCGCCACTGCGGGCATTGCGTCTCTGCAGTGGATGCCCCGGCATACCGAACGGAGGAGGATGCATATGGTGCATCATCATTTGCAGGCGTTGCTGGAGCTGTAACTTCAGCATGGTGAGGCGCTGGTCACGGCGCTGCGCAATGTTGACAACGAGAGGTTTCCCGTTCAGCATACGACCATTCATTTCACGGAGTGCGGCGTTTGCCTGATCCGCATTTTCGAAACTTACAAAGCCGAAACCGCGACTTATGCCATTGGCATCGGTCATCACACGGCAGCTGCGAATAACACCGTACTCTTTGAACAGTTCATTGAGGTCTTTTTCCGTGAACTCAGCGTCAAAGTTACGGACGTATAAGTTGTTTCCAAGTGACTGGCACTGCATGTATTTTTGGCGGAGTGCAATAAGCCGCTCACTTCTCGGTTGAGCTCGCTGCACGTACAACTTCTCCCCAGGCTGCGTAACACCTTCCACCTCTTGATCATGTGACGCCTCAATGGCTTTAACTGCGTCATCGTGTTTTTCAAAGTTACAGAAGGCGAATGCACGACCGTTCTTGTCTTTGCATATCGCTGCGCTCGTGATGCCGCCAAACTTCGAAAAGAATTTTTCGATAACGTCTTTATCAACTGTGGGAAGGAGCTGCTTTATGTACACGTTCGTGAAGTTCGCCACAAGTGCGGCAAGACGGGCATTACGACGAATGAAATTGGCAACATACAGTGCTGCCTTATCCGCATCGGCGTGTTCCTTGTCACCGTTCATTTTCTCGATGGCGGCTTTGGCTGCATCGTCGTCCTTGAAGTGGACAAAGCCGTAACCGCGACTTTTCCCGCTCTCATCGTCCATCACCTTGCAGGAAAGGATCTCACCAAACTTCTTGAATATCAAACTCAATTCCCGACTGTCTACCTCCTCCTTAAGGTTTTTGACGAATATATTACCACTTCCGCTGTACCGCAGTGCTGGGTCACGCTGCTGCCACATGATTCGGATACACTTTTCACCCACTCGCTTGAAATTGAGTTCCTCCATGGCTTTCGACGCGCTATTCACATCGTCATAGTTCACATAACCGTATCCCAATGAGCGCTGCGTGATGATGTCACGGCAGACGCGGACGTTGAGAATAGTTCCATACGGTTTAAAGATGTCCACCAACTGTGGCTCATTAATAGCAGGATCGAGGTCGCCAACGTACAATGAAGCCACTTGTAGCGGCTTCGTGGCGGAGGGACCGGAGGGAACCCCCTGTGCAGCGATTGTCATATCCTTTTTTTTTCTTTCCCTTCCTTCACTCTTTTTTATTTAACCTAATTTTCCCTCTCTTTTTTTCTTTTTCCTGCTGTGTGCTTTTGCGAGTTACGTATAGCTAAACTTGTACCTTTATCTTTAACAACAACAAAAACAAACTCCTTTCCTTTTAAGCAGAGATATACTTTGATTTCTTTCCCACCCTTTTTATTACTCGACTACTTATGGTTTGAGAAAGTGTTCTCACTAAAATAAAATAAAACAACAACACCAATAACGACGTAAGGTTGAAGACAAATAAGGCAAATAAACTTGCTAACCTTGCCTATTCAGTTATCAGTTACCGCAATCCAACAGAGGTTTTGGCTGTAAAGAAAGAAATTGCGGCCAACGGGGAAAAAAGAGGAAGAAGAAGAAACAAAAAAAAAAGGACATAACAGAGCAGAATAGTACAACGCAATGCAAAAGATCGATCAATGAAAAACATACTTAAAATACAAGTGGAACGCTACAGTTATCGAGTTATTTTATACGAGAGGCGAGGAATTATCGAAAAGAAAAAAAACAAGAAACCTCTCCCTCTTTTTTTCCATCACATTTCGTTTTCTCCTTTCTCTCTCTTTCTCTCTTTCTTCCTCTTAAAGCGAAAGTGATTAAGAGGGTGCAAAAGTGTAAACAACCCACTACGCACTATCGTATTTGAGAGAGAAAAAAAAAAAGGAAAAATACAAATGCAGAATTATATATTTGTAAATTGAAATAAATAAACAATTATATAAATATAATAATAATAATTATCATTATTATCATTATTACTGTTATTTTTTTTTTTTGTAAAGAGTAGCATAACGTACTAATTCATTTTCTCCCTTCATCGAAGGGTCGCACATTTCAGTGAATGTACGTGACCTTTAATTAAAAACAACAACAACAACAACACACAAACACGCAAACACAAAAAACAAAACACACATACACAAATAAATATAAATGGGCACATGCATTTTTATGTAAACCTCATATGCTCTTCATGAACATCAGCCGGTTTGGGCGCACACCACAAACTTCGCTCACAGTTGAGCGCATTCCACCGGTACGGTAACATTTTGTGCGTACGCATACGAAAGGGAAGGACAAAAGAGATGAAGGGAAGAGTGTTGTCGGAGGGAAAAGGAAAGAAAGAAAGAAAGAAAAAAAAATGGAACTTATAAAATTTCTTGTATCACCGCAACACGTAGCAGGAAGATAATGCCTCCGTACGCTCAGAAGTGAAAACTCGTTATGATAAAAACACGCATGAAAATAAACAGGTTTCGGGAGAAAGGTGTGGGAAATAAAAGAAAAAAACAACAACAAAGACAACACTCCACGTTCGTTTCATACTCACATGTTGTGGGGGGGGCGGAGGGGTTTAAACCCCTTTATTTCCTATTAGGATCATACATCAGTAATTTAAAAAAAAAAGAACAAAAAAAGAAGGGGAGGAGGCGAGCTATTATGCATTAAAAGCGAACAAAAACAAATATGCCGCTGGAAATGCGTGTAAGATAACCTTTCTATTCTTCCCTCTGACGACTCTGAATAGGAAGAAGGTGATGGGTGAGGGTGCTCACGGGCGTAGCTTTTTCCTCAGTGGTGTTAAATCATAAAAGTAAATTGAAAAAACTTTTTAAAAAAAGGACCACGAACACGAAGGAGAGAGGAGGGGGGGGGGAAACAAAGTAAAAAAGACGGGGGTGTCCCATCCGATACAACTCAACCCTACTGCACGGGAATGCAGACGCATATAGATACACGTGCATCCATGAGTGCAGTTACAAAACAAGAAATAAATAAAATAGATGACAACAAAAGGGAAAAATAAACAAAAAATTATGCCTTAACCGGGAAAAATGGTACCGAGGGTAAATTTTTTTTTTAAAAGGACAAAAGACAAAAGCATGGCGCAGCCGATAGATTTCCAGAAACACGGAAAAGAAAGAAGGGAAGCGCGTTGAACCGAAGGTCGCTGAAAGGAAAACAAAAATAAAGAGAAAATAAGCAAAGTTAAGGAACGCCGCCCGAGGAGTGAAAAAGTAGCCTAGGCCACTTTAATGCGTCGGACCTTTTCGCTCATGCTTCTCTCATGTACATAACCGAGTGATCACGTAATGAAACCCCTTCCGTGTGTAGATTTGACAAAAATTTACATAAGTGTAATCAGTTGCTCTTCCCTCCCGTGTAGCACGTGTACTATCGTTGTTAGAAGAACAAGACGAAATAATAACCAAAAAAAAGATGAAAAAGGAATATAGAGAAAGGAAAGAAAGATGGGGAGATAAGGTGACGCACCGTCATGGCGGCACCACTGTACCTGAAAACTCCCCGCTCTTTTTTTTTTAACTATAACTATCACCATCACTATCAAAAGCATTATTCCTATCTCGTTCCTGGCCTAGTCTGCTGTCCTGGGGGCAAAATGGTGAGCACATATTCTACAAATGAGGCCTCTGCAGTGGAGGCCATTGACTCCGCCAAGTGTGCCGCCTTGCTAGACTCACCCGCCGACGGCGCAGCGCAGCGAGTTTTCACCCACTCCTCAAAGTTTGCTGTTGTAAAGATGTGACGCTTCCGGTAGTCTGATGGCCACTCTTGTATCACTTTGATAAGATCCTTCTGAAGTCTGCCCACAGCTACACGTGAGAGATTTGCGGCCTCTACACAAAGTTTAAATTCTTTAACAGCATTGATAATGCGTTCACGCTGGCGTTCAAGGGCAATTTCATTGGCTCGCCTTCCCCAAACGGAACACCACATGGCGTCATCGTTCCTCGGATTTTTCCGGTGTTTCGCGTGCCGGCACTTCGCTGAGTCTTGTTGTTCAAACACATCAGCAAGTGCAGCCATAGGGGGTTTAAGCGACGAACGCTTCTCGTGCCTTATTACCATATTGCGACACACATCTCTAGTGCAAAGTGATTCATCTAGCTGGAACTGTTGCTTGTAATTGACGTAGTCGAATCGATGACGCCACTTTTTAGGTAGCAGGGGACCTTGTTCCATATAGTATTTCCTCCCGTGCTTCCTGCTGTCAGTGGTGTCTGGCGAGGTTGTTATGTTGTAAAGCAGATCCCAACTCCTAACTGGGATCTTACGCAGCCGGTCTAAAAGGGTTAAGCGTGACCCAGGCTTGCCCTTAACTGTGGGAGGCAGTGCTGCTTTCCCGGGGGTGGAGTGATTACCGTCGCTGCTGCTGTTCTTTAGATCCTCTTCAACTCTCTTTACAGCCCTCGTCACCGTTAAGTTTGCATCCAACGGGAAGCGACCCCTGTCCAAGGCGCTAACCAGTGAGTGACTTGTGTGAAAGGAATGAGTGCCGCTATCCACGCACCCCTGCGCAGACTCCTCCTCCGTCCACACTTCAAGGGCCTGCTTGTACAGACTGTTTGTTGTTGGGGAACTCGGCGTCTCACTGGAGGTATCGGTATCATCTTCCCCTTTCCTCACTGCATCCCCCGACTCAGGTGAGAGTTTTGATATGTATTGAATTTTTGCTATTCCTTCCTCAATTCCTCTTTCCAGCAGCTCTTCGAAAGGACTTTTCTCTCGATCCCTTTCCCTTTCCTTTTCCATTAGATCATCTTTGTCCGGGCGCAGCATGCCGCAACGGGGTGCAAAAACGGGAGCTGCACGTTTCATCAGTGACCGCATCGCGCTACTTTCATCTACAGCAAGTTTACGTAGTTTGATACCTTCACCACTGCTTCGGGGCTCCCTTCGTACACCGTGCTGCTTGTTCATGTTCTTGCTCACCTCTTTAGCCGTCATACTCGCAAAGTAGAGCGACACCACAGGTTTTGCTACCTCCGTACAGTGTGCCGTTGCCATTCCAAAAAGAAAAAATTTGACACAAGCACTTTCTCTACTTTCTACTTCCCTAAGTTGGGTTCAGCCCTGCAGCCTCCTCTAAGTGAATAGTATTTTTTACCTAACAGTTTCCTTCACGTGTGCGTTAAAACAGCAGCGGGGGAACGCGAATACATGAAAGATATTACTCTGCGCAATTCAACCAAAGATGAGGCAGCCAAAGTACAAGAAAGGGGGGTAGAGTTGTGTGACTTACAAGCCCGTTCGGTTGCTGACACCGACGAGCGCAAACGTTAAACACAGACATATATGTGAAAAAAAGAAGAAAGTGGTGATTGGTGTCTTAGCTACGACCAAAGCTCCTCCACGTGGGTTGACATACCGCTCCTTTGTAGAGCCGCACAGTATTGTAGAATGGAGTTTTTGTAAACATTTTCCCTTTCCGCAGACGCCAGCGCAGCCACATCAAACGAGTGACCGGGCCGCACTTGCGTTGGGGCACCTGAGCGTAGGGTTTCAAGCGCTTCTTCAGCATGAACAATGGCACCTCCAACGACGCCTGCGGCAGCCTTCCGCAGCTCCAGTGAGGCAGAACTCATGTCCACCAAACAACACGCGGCTGTAACCAATTCATCCGGTATGCCTACTCCAGGAGCCGTGTGGGAGACATTCTCCAACATGACAAACAACGCCTTTTCCAGTTGGATAACAACATCTGGAGCCACCACACCGAGTGCCTCGCTCCACTCGAGTGTTCTTCCCAGAAGATCGGTTAGCTCCTGCACTCGAATCACCTCGCAACTTTTCAACTCAAGAGATGTAGCACTGAGGTACTCCTTTAGAAATGCCACGTCACTGGAGTTCGTATTGTCCTTGATTTGTGTGAGCACCGCCAACCCAGTAACACACTCGGCAAATCGTCCTATATCATTCTCCTTGTTGCATCGCGTGTACTCCATAAACAACCGATGGCTTTCATCTGCTAGTCCCTCCCAAGCACGCTTGTCATGCTTTTTTAAAGCAAATGCAGCTGATGCGAGGAGTGATGCGTAGCTGCAACGCAATCTGGGATTGAGTTGCATGCTATCGATGAGTTGTGCTTCCCAGTAAATTGTGACTAGTCCTGGAAGGGCACCGTACGCACATTTCCCCAGAGCCACCAATAATTCAAGCAATTGCTCACATTCCTCATGGTTCTTTACTTTTTCGTCACCTCCACCATTGCTGCTGCTGCTATCCATGTGAGAAGCCTCCTTTATGTAATCTGCTACACGCGACGCGACGGATTGCAGTAGTACTTGAGGCACGCTAGTTCTCATTAGGGTAAACATGGCTTGCAGCATTCGCCTGAGGTGCATCGGGCTGCACTCGTGCATCATCACTGACCGTATCAACACCATTTCCACCTGCTTAAGTGCAGATGGCACCATTTCACAAGCAGCAAGCCCCTCAGCGAGATCCAGAAGCTCATCCAAAGTGCAGTTGTGCCTCATCGCTGCTCCAATTGCCGTATCAATGGCGTTAAATACCCTGTCGAACCTTGCATCCAACGCTCCGTTTGGTGACTCCCTCCGCATGCGGGAAAGAAGCGGCAGCAGTGTATTCACCTCCCGCAGGGTCAACGACATTTTCCCTGCCGCCGCTTTGTGCGACAGGTGATGCACCAAATCATTTACTAATGTATTACCACTCACGCGAGCGCTAGCCTCCTCCAGCCTGCTAACAAGCTCTGCCAGCCGGGCAGACGATTGTGCGCCCAATGCCACCCGTCGCATTCCCTGTGCGCTACGAATACCGAGGTTGTAGTGAATAAGGGCAGCCTTGTTGGTGCCTTCGGCGTGCCGCTGCAGCTCCACTAAAGGGATATAACCATCTTCACTCATTACCTGGGCACGGGGGCTATCAGGGTGGTACAATAGTCGTTTACACCGCGCGAGAGCAATCTGCGATAACTGTTGATACTTTGCCAAAAACGACACTTGCTGTGGGTCCGAGTTTTCTTCAGACGCTTCGTAGCGGCGGAAGAAGGCCGCATTCTGTTCTCTGACTTCTGCACAGAAGTGCAGAATTATACACAGCTCGCTTTCATTCACGTTCTCCAATGCGTCCTTACACCCGAACGCCTCAACACTCATCACCCGCGACAAGCCCCGCAGGATGCCAAACCGAGTCACTGCACCGAACGCATCAGAAAACATGATCGTCTTACCAATGTCGCTGCCACTCCCCTCGCTAATGAGTGCCATGATGCGCACAGCACCGAGAGCGGTGTGTGGTGATGGCGCGTTTGCCACGATACACTGCCCGGTACTGACCGAAGCATCACCACAGACGTCCTGTGACGGGAAGAAGAGGGAAAACGGGACGCGATGGTTTACACACAGAGCCGCGCATGCGGTAAACTGCTCCAACGACGTTGCTGAGGGATCGAAGAAGTCAAGGTCACGTCGTGCGTGGCACGCCACAACTTCTACCTCCCGCTGCAGGTCAAGTGGCAAAAACTCACTCTTGTCCCCGAGGTCTGATGGGTGTACCTTGCGGACGCAGAAGGTGGATGCGGCATCTAGCCATAAAAGAGCCTCAAGCATCTCCCCCGCAGTCAGTGAAGGGTTGGTTAAACTCACATCCGCTTGCGCACTATCTCCTCTCGCAGTTTCCTCCACTACGTCAGGCCAAATGATGTAACGGACATCTTCAAACCGATGACGTATAGCAAGCCAGTGGCGTTTTCGTCTCAGTCTTCGATCATAGTGCTCATAGTCCGGGCCCGCATTAAGCTCTGTACTCAATATGGTGCTCTTCATTCCGCTTGTGTCCATCAAAACATATTCCCTGCAGAACGACACGAACCTTTCCCGAACCTCTTGAATCAGGCGCTTATCGAGAGAGCTCCCTCCTCGAAGGCATTCATCCACCGGCGACGGCATATCGTCCTCTATGTCACCCAGTTCACAGAAGCTTGTGTCCATCTCCCTCCATGTTCCCGCCGCGCTCTCTAGCGTCACCTGTGGGTGCGTTAATTCCGACACAGGGACGGAGAAGCTGAAGGTACGGCCCTTTTTATTTGTGTAGGTGACCTTTGTGGTGCCGGGAATTCGCCGCGGGACACCTTCCACTGCGCCCTGCTTCACCTGTGGGTGTTTTCCGAGTGGTTGCCTAAAACCCCCTCTGGAGTGTCGCCCACCAATCGTTATGTGCCGCATGCCAACCTGCATGGCTGAAGAATTCGGATGCCACCCTCGCAACATGTTTATACAATTTGCCCCTAGTGGCGGTCCAACCTCCTCACACGCTTGCCTCCTTTTTGATGCTACGAATCGGAGGAGATGGGGGGAAAAATAAGGGAGAGCAGAAAAGTAACTTGTCGGTGGAGGGGGAGCAACGGAGAAGTAGTGTTGCCGTACCAAACCAGCATATACCACTAGTAACTATCCTCCTCTCCGCTCAACAAACGGAGGAAACAAAGCGACAAGAGGATATACCTACAGGAACTGGGAGCCAAATGCTCAGAAAATCTGTCACAAACGACCGCAAGTGGCTCTGCAGAGAAAGAGATGGAGAGGGCAAAGTGTACGTCCCGAGCCGATGGCTACAACATGACCAAAGGGTCTAGTTCATCAGCCAAAGTGATATATCGGGTGCCACAACTGTACGCATTCAGTTTCGTTCAGAAAAGTGTCTTAGTGATGATAAAACAATAATACGGAAGCAAATACAAGGAAAAACAAACAAACAAAAATATACATTTAAGGGAACTATGAAGGAAGGGATAATTGTGATGCTGATAGTTACCGCAGAAAGAAAGATAGATACAAATGTATACAAGTACCACCGCATTAAAAGTGAAAGATGTTAAGTGATGACCCCAACAGGCAGTAAGAGAAACTCACATGCGTGACGACACCAAAATGATCATTCACTCACTAGGGAAAGCAACAACAAAGGAGCAAAAACGTTACCCTGATACCGATGCGAAACAAAAACAAAGGGTTCAAGGACAACGCACTGTACGAATGGCTAAACCTTATGCTTCAGAAGTGGGCAAATGCATCGCAATGAGCTTCGACACCCGTTACCAGACTAACAACGGTTAAACCACCGTGGAGCACGAAACGAGATATAAGATTACGGTAACCGACCGTTAGGCGGAAACTTCCCGGTTTGACCTAAAGGGAGCAGTAACAAACCACAAAACAACACGAAATCACCCTTGAAGTTTGGGCAGAACGGACTGAGCGGATATACGCCCATTCGCATTGGAGAGGTCCTCCAACCTAACGTGCGGTCTATTCTCTGTGGTCATCGGTCCCCGCTTCGATACTACAACCCTCGTAAGGCACGGGAGAACGCTGTCCACCTCCAACGTTTTTGCTTTCTCCGTGGAGTACTCCATCGCTCGGTGACGCTCCTGTCGTTCCTTTCCTCTCAAAGGCTTGAAATACGGATGCCGCAGAGCCTCCTTTGCCGTTACACGCTCCTTTTCGTCATACTGCAGTAACCGACCAATGAGATCAATCGCCTCCTTGGAAGTGCCCTCCGGCAGCAGTCGGGCTACACCTGTTCCCTTCTTCTCGGAAAACTGGAAGTTTATCGGGGCTCCGAACTTCTTTAATGTATTCAACACATCCACCGGCGGCGTCCCAAGCACATCGTGGATCTTATGGATTTGGTCCATTTCGGTCGTTCCTGGGAACAGTGGAGTCAGAGCGATGATCTCAAAAAACACGCAGCCCGCCGCCCAAAGATCCATTTTGTGGGTGTAATATCCACTCGTAAGGAGGCACTCCGGCGCTCTATACCAACGGGTCGAGACATACTCCGTTAACGGTTGCGAGACATGTAAACCCCGACAGGAACCGAAGTCCGCTAGTTTAAGTGTGCCATCCTCGCGCAACAGGATATTCTCGGGCTTTATGTCCCTATGAAAGATGCCTTTGCGATGGGCGTGGTCGAGTGCTTTGAACAGTTGGTACATGAGGGTCATGACACAATGTTCGTCTAATTGGTGCCTGCGCCCCCGAATGAATTCATATAGGTTCATGTCCATCAATTCAAATACCAGTGCCAGACGGCCTGTGGTTTTGTCAAACATCACTTCGATAAGCGGCACGATGTTCGGATGGGGTTGCAGGCGCCGGACGGCTTGAATTTCGCGAAGGCGATTCACCTGCTCCTTCGACTGAAAGGGTTTTCTCATGCACTTGATCGCTACATATGCCTTCGTTTCTACGTCTTGCGCCTTGAGAACTTCACTAAACGTCCCTTCTCCTTTCTTTCCTAATATTGCGTACTTTTGCATCGGTGCCTGCACCAAAAGAAAATCTCTCCGCTGCGGACTGTACTGCTTGTATGCACTACTACCTTTTCTCTACCGCTGGCGCTGCAACTGCAGTTATTTGCTTATTATTCCCTGCGCCTCGCGAGCCCCCTCTTACTTGTAATTCCGCTCCCAATCTGAGGCACGAGCACCCCGAGGAATAACAAGCGAAAACCGAAGTAACACTGTAATTACGTATATATGTATATGTATAAACACTAGTAGTTCACCTTCGCCGAACCTTTCTTCTTTTCTTTTCCTTCCTTTCCCTTTCCTCGTTTATTTACTTTATTATTATTTTCTTCTTTTGCGGATATCCGTCCCGCACGTCTTTAAAGGAGGGGAGATGAGGATTCGCTTTGCCACTCCT
>NW_027124164.1:0-452 GCF_001457755.1 Trypanosoma equiperdum | reverse complement strand
TTCTTTTGCGGATATCCGTCCCGCACGTCTTTTAGGTAGGGGAGATGAGGATTTGCTTTGCCACTCCTTTGTTGTTTTTTTTTGGTATTTGCTTCCTCCTTCTTTACGCTCGGCTCCTTTTGTTTCCCCACTCTATCCTTCTAAATAAATAAGTATGATAATAATTATAACAACAATAACAATAATTATTACTCTTGTATGTATGAATGGTTAACCTGATTCTTTTTTCCCCCTTTCCCTTGCCTTTTTTATCTTCACCCTGTGTGCCACTAATATACAGCACCAATATAATTTAAATTATATGAGTTGTATATATATATATATTAGTGCACAAACAGATGTGAAAAGTGGATTGCCGTTTTGAACCGGTTTGTATATATGTATGTGCACGAATAGCTACCGACAAGTCTATTGTCTTGTCTTGTCTTTTACTTTTACTTTTCTTTTTTTTT
>NW_027123440.1:4841-5245 GCF_001457755.1 Trypanosoma equiperdum | reverse complement strand
TTTTTTATTGAAAATGTAAAATTAGTAAAAATTAAAAAATTAAATACTAGCAAAATGTTCATGAATAAGGCCCATATACGTAAAGTAGTAGATTAAAAAATATAAAAATTGATTAGCATTCGTATTTAGTTTGTTTTTTATATACTATGAACATTAGGAGCAACTTATGGTTATACTACAAAAAAATAATAATTATTATTGTTATGACAGGAGTGTGTTGTGAGTGTGTACAGTTTAATATTATAATAAGAATGGTAATGGTAACCCAATAGACTGACGAGATAGAATCACTTAAAGCAATGGAAAGGTGAAATGAGAGTAAGTGGGTGGGTAAGAAAGGGAGTGGGAGAGAACTAGAAATATAATGAAAGGAAGTGAATATAAACGAATAAATAGAGAAGGTG
>NW_027123440.1:3940-4831 GCF_001457755.1 Trypanosoma equiperdum | reverse complement strand
TGATGGTGGATCATCATACACAACAATGTGGTGAATAGATATATGAGAAAGAGACAGAATGCAGCGTAAAAATAAAGTATATCAGCTACTTCATTGCCAGAAAGAAAAACAGAGAAAGAAAATTATGAGACAAAATACGAAACTAAATGACAGAATACACGGTATCACAACAAAGAAAGTAACACATGAGGAATACAGAAAGTAGCCGATGATGTTACGTATTTCATTCAAAAATAGACAGACTAGAAGTAGCGTTATTGATTGGAACTGTAATTTTTAACGTTATTAAGAATTCTAAAATCAAACAGTGAATAAGAAGCTGCGGAAGGAAAAGGAAAAAGAGGAGGGAGTTATGTAACTGTAAAGTTATTTCAAATTTTTGATTTCATATGTAATACTAATGGAAAAAGTTTGTTGGAAATAATATAATAATATCGGGGGAATACTTCAATATTAAGGCAAGTATTTGGATACTTTGGAGAGAAAAGGAAGATACTAAACACGGAAAGGGTTTAAAAGAGAGGGTATAAGAATTAATATAAGAGCTTTATTAAGTAGAGAAAAGTAGTAGAGAATCGCTAACAAAACTTCTGTGGTATAACGGTACCATATAACCTACAATTAGTGACAAGTTACTAAATATTAGGAACAAGCCAGGTAATTGTTTAATGACAATTGTAAAGAAGTCTACACAGACGAAAAATTTGAAAGTTGACTCTAAATCACCGACAATAAAGCTGCGCCGAAATACAGTTGGATCGAATGTGGAGTGGGAATAATATGCCAATCATGTACACAGGTGAAAACGGATAAACTTGTTTATTTCAACTCAAAGCCTAGTATGTGAGTTAGCGACATATAGAAACTATTTGAGTCTATAAATGAAAAATA
>NW_027123440.1:1772-3930 GCF_001457755.1 Trypanosoma equiperdum | reverse complement strand
ACTCAGACAACTCGGAAATAAAATCAAACCTTGACGGCAAAACAAACAGAAGCGAAAATAAGTGAAAACAAAGAAAACTCCAAAAAATCGCAACAGAATTTAACAGTCTGCGTCACAACGATAATTCAGAGGCGATTCCTATCCAAGGTTTCCCACAATAACTCAGCACTTTCTAAAACCTGAAAAACAGAAAAACTGAAAACCTCACAGAATTGGAAAAGTTTAGTAACAAACGCAGTAAATATCGCTGTATAATGAAGCAAATACCAATTAAAGTCTACAAAACAACTGAATCACCTGAAACACGCTATTTGACTGCGAGAACGTGCTCGAAAGTAACCGAGTGATGGTGACACACAAAGCCATAAACAAAAACAACATACTCCCCCCATAGCCCCTATCAAGCGGTTATTTTTAAACCACAACCAAAGAAATAAAACAACAAGACCAGAAACTCTTAAATGCAAAAAGCGGCGATCTTGGCTGTAGCGTTTTTCTTAGCAGCTGACACACTGTCAAGACACGCAGCCGCTGTAACTGCGGGCGAAAACGTCGTGTTCGGAGCGCTACTTTGCCCCTCCCTGCGACTAGGCGATGCACCTGTAACATTCAGACCAGCCCTCGCTGACGCCCCGAAGCCGCCACTAGAACTCTACAAGTTAAACATGTCACTAGCGGACCCAGCCTGGCGGAAACTTTTCACACCAGAAGGCGAAGGAGCGGCAAAAAAACCAAAAGCCAAACCAAGCGAAAATTTCCCGGTTGAGTGGACAGACAAATGGCAAGTCTGGGCCGACGCAGAAAAGGCACTGCAGGAAAATGGAGCAGAAAAAAATCTCATGGATCGCCTCGGCCTTCAACACGTAGCAGAATCGACAAAAGGCCAAATACGCGCGGCAGTTGCAGCGTACACAGAAACGGCTTTTGAAATATACTCAAACTTTGAAAAAGTCAACAAGCAGACCCCAGACGACGACACCAAGATAAAAGGTGAGCTTTTAACAGCACTATATGGCGGATCAGCCGGTTATGACAGCTCCGGCGAAAACGGCAAACTGTACACAGGGACCAAAGGAGGATACGCCGCAGTGTGCGGAGAAGGCTCGACTAATGACGCAATGGTAACATTAGCAGCAACGTACGCATGCGTGTGCGGAGTAGCGAGCACCAAAAATTCTGTCCACCCCTGCCACCCAGACACAACAACACAACCGCAATGGGAGGCGGGCGGCATAATCACAACAGCAAACTGGAAGAACGTCCGAATAGCTTGTCCAGTAATCAAAAACCAACCAGTAACAGCGGAACGCCTAGCGGCGGCACTAGAATCAGGTAAAGCTGCCATAACTGTCCAGGGAACGGACGCCTATATTGGCCCCTATAACAGCCCCAATGGATGCGACGGCGACACAGGCGCGAGCTGCGTAAAAATTGCAACCGCCAGCACAGATCACAAGCTAACCGACAGCAAAGTTCAATGGATCGGCAAGCTAAGTGTAGTAGCGATGCAACTGAGGAGTTGTAGCGAATACAATCAGAAAGCTACAGTCACCGCAGAAAAATTGACAAAACTTACAGCCCTAGCCGAAGCCCACGCCAAACTATCGAAACTGATCCCCAGTATACCAACCACAACCAGCGCCACAAGTGGAGACAAAAATTCAGAAGCTAAAAAGGCGCAAACAAACTGCGAGGCAATACAAACAGCAGCAGAATGCAAAACCAAGACAGAATGCAAATGGGAAGGACCTTACGACAAAGATGGAAAACACTGCAAATTGAATACAACAGCAGTAGAACAAGCAACTCAAGCAGGAACAGGAGGAGAAAACCAAACAACTTCAGAATGCATAGACAAGCCACAGAAAGGTTAAACTGGAAACTGCAATTGGGAAAATAATACTTGCAACGATTATAGTTTTATTCTGAAAAATAAATTGTCTCTGATTACTTTTACTTTTGTGATATAGTTGCATTTCAGAGTTTTAGGTATTTCTATGTATTTTCGCTCAATTTTATGAAATTTGTGAAATTTCTTGAAAATATGAAATTTGGGAAGAAACGTAACCTATGAGTGTAAAGTAGTACGGTGATAGAGAATGCAGAATGATTGATTTTACAGTTTCTTTGTTTTTGTCTACTTTACAAATATTAGGAG
>NW_027123440.1:0-1747 GCF_001457755.1 Trypanosoma equiperdum | reverse complement strand
ATAGGAGAGTGTTGTGAGTGTGTGTATACGAAGATAATAATAATAATAAGTAATAAAAATGTTAGAAGTGTGTTGTGTTTTGCATGTACTAATATTATAATGAAAATGGTGTTTAAAACTAAATTTATGGAAAAAGTAGCACATAATGAAAATGTTATTGTCTAATTGGGCTTAGTCAGTGAGTGAAGCAGGAATTGAGAGAATGCACGGGGAACATCATGAAAGGAATGAAAAAATACAAAGAAAGGGAGAGAGATTCAGTATGCGCAGTTTCAAACACAACTATGACTATGGGTTTCATACGCATGGAGAAAGAGAAGACAATAATTGAGAAATAATCCATTCCACAGATGAAATGGAGTCGCTCTAATTAACAAAAAGGAACTGTGGAGGATTTGGAGGCACCTAAGTGTACCATTGTCAACGAGCTCCCAAGAACTCATTGAAGAATGCATTATTTCCACTCAAGGCACTATCACGTATATACAGCGATCTGACAGAAATAATTCAGCTCACAAACAACGTCCAATTTGTCTGAGAGTGCGTTTCTCACAAAATTTTAACCAAACATCGGAAGGAATGAAAAAACAGTCAGTTGATGTTTAGAGTGAAACCTATAACAACAATGAAAAACTCCACGAAAGTTAGAAATGCTTACAGCAAGCGGAAGAACACCTTAACACAAGAAGCAAAAAGCAGCAATAAGCATGATATTGCATCGCAACCTAGTGTAGAAACAGTGAGTTTTAGTGGTCCCTGCACATACTCTAATTGGCCAATATATTATGTAGAAGCAAGAACATAGTTCTTTTTCAAGTTTGAAGCTTTTAAAGATTTGGAAAGTGAGCTTAAGTATAACTTTGAGTAACAAAGAAGTAAGAAGACTTACAAGAGAGTAATTGGATCTATTTTTTAATGTCGGCAGCAAAAAAGCTAATTTTTAACAATATTTTCAATACCTTACAGATTTTTATATCGCTAACGTCAGGAAAAAAATGTAGGACATTTTCGACTTCACAGAATGCTTGTTTAAATAAAAAATTTAATTTGAATTTTAGATGTCGTAATGACCATGGAATTCTGTGGTGAAACTAGGGTTTTAGAAAGTTGAACATGTGAAAGAGACTGCTATTTAGAGTGATAATCTACATTTTTAATCAAGCAGACAAAAATCTTAGTTTACACTGAAAAAATCGGAGATGCTGCTATTTGGGATTCTGTTAGAGCTCACTAGCTTTATGTTAATTCCTTTCCAAAAGTGATTTTTAACAGAATAATATATTTTTGAGAAACAGTGAAGAAGTGAGGAAGGATTTTTGATGCAAGTAGTGTTACTTTCATTATTATTTTATGATGATTTTCAAGTAGGGGAAAACACTGATTATATATTTTAAAGTCAATCAGATAGTGACCTGCAGTACAGACCTTAAGGGGACGAAAAAACTCCTTTCCGCATTTCTTCGTGGCTTTTCCATTGAAACAATGACGATAAAGAAGGAACAAGCAAATAAATATAAACCGTTTCTGCGTTATTTGGGGGCACCGGCACTAATGGCGACTATTTGTGCGTCCGCAACGGTAACAAAATGAGGAAAAGCCAAATACTTTGCAGAAGTCAGCGGTTTAGTACAATTTGCCAAAGCAAAAGTAACTGACGCTACAGAGCCTCAGGAAATAAAGAAAGTAATCAACACGTTGGCCGTTATATACTTCACGCTCCCTGGCGATGCCGGCCACCTCAACGTGG
>NW_027124480.1:15501-16141 GCF_001457755.1 Trypanosoma equiperdum | reverse complement strand
CCTCTCTGCGGAGGGGACGGACGCACCGCCACCGCCGCTGCGGCCATGGGTTATCGCATCTAAGAAAAAAAAATCTGCAGTGGGGAGGGGCATTCACGTATAAGAGTCGGCCCCCAGAAGGGCCGTTGCGTTACGCCGTAGCGTCCCAGAAGGCGGTGGGTGCAGAGGTTAGCTTCAGTTCCCGTGCTTGGAGAGGTTTGATAACATGCCCTGTGGGAGGGCGGATCCCGCAGGAGTTATTCACTCCTGTCGGCATTGGGACAAAATTTCCGGCGCAAATATTAATATGAGGCAGCTGGTCACAGTGCCCCACCACGCGACTCATCCCACAAACTGGAAGTTGGGGTCCGCGTATTTTTTGCTCTTCCTTAACCCATCACCGCTCAGCCGTTGTACGTGGAGGTGGATGCCCCAGCGGAACAAGGGGTCCATCCGTGGGAGCGGAACTTGGTAATTCATTCAACATGGAAGACAGCGGTGCGCCTGGGTCTGCTGCCCTTTACTGCCCCTTTACCTCGAGTTTTTCACTCTGCTGATTGCCGGTCCTGGTGACCGAAGTCCAACATCGACGCACTGAATCGCGCAGAGGTCGTGTGCGTCAACTGACGCTGCAGGGACTTCCTAGGTCACTGTCTCGGTT
>NW_027124480.1:4552-15491 GCF_001457755.1 Trypanosoma equiperdum | reverse complement strand
GAATCGCGCAGAGGTCGTGTGCGTCAACTGACCCTGTGAGGACTTCCTAGGTCACTGTCTCGGTACCGCACGGTCACGGCAGTTCAAAGTAACTTTGACGCGGGCGGGGGTTCTCCGACCAGTAGCTGCCCATGAGGTCGTGGGGGGCCCTTCGGGTGCGGTGTTGGCTACATTGCTTGGACTGCGTGTGCGCAGGATCATTTCCGCAAAAATCTTAGGACAGGGTTCTGTCAACCTCTCCCCGTATTTTGGACCACAGACACCAGTGTCAAGAAAAGACGACAGTTGGTCGAAACTGATTCCTCAACGTTGCTTCAGGTTGCGTTTTGAGTTATTTTTTTTAGCTGCGTTATAACTACTAGGGATGTGTTTCTGTCTGCCTCATCGGTTTTACCTGTTTTTTTTTTAAGGCTGAAGAATTTTCCTTTCTACATAAAGCTGCTTTCCAGTGTTGCAGGTTCAAGGAAGGTAAGCAGACATGTCTAATGCCGAGGCCTACGATAAGAAGCTTAAAATGCTGGAAGTGAAGGCCCAGGGCTTACTTCGTGATTTAAAAACAACAGCAGATCCCATTCGGCGACTTCGCTGTCATACGGAGGCTCAAAATACGTTAAATGAGATTCAGCAAAATTACCAGTTACTCAAGACAGAGATACAGTTGCTTGAGGGTGACGAAGGGAAGTTATACAAAAATGCTGAACAGGAACATGCCCATGAGCTAAGTAACTTGAAGCGCATGCTACAGCTGGAAAAGGCACCTGTCCCCGTCGTCCCGGGGGACCAAAGCAGCTCAATGTTCGGCGCGTTGCCGGCGACCGGCGACCGAAGAGAAGAAGCAAGACGCATCGCTCAAAGCGTTGTTACCATCCAGGGCACAACACTGGGCTCACTAGCGCAGGCCGAACGAGCGCTGCACGACACTGAGGAAGTTAGTGTGAATGCTACAACAAGACTTATTGCGCAGACGGAACAAATACGGAATATACGCGATCGTGTGGAGGACTTAGATTCCGAAGTTACACGAGCCAGGAAAGAACTAAACGAATTTATCCACCGAATGGCAACAGACAAGATTATCATTTGCTTTTACATACTTATAATGATAGGTATTATTATATTTGCTACGTTAAAGTTTTTGCAAAAATAATGAAGCCGAGTTTTTTTCTCCTTTTTACCCACTTTACAGCGTGCGGAACCACGGCCAAAGAACCGGCACGGTAAACGAGGGGAGACGGGTTTCTACATTTCGTGCCCCATCAGTAATATATAGTGTATTGTTTACGTTACAGGGTACTTGCGTGTTAAACACAGCGTTGTACGATAGAATTTCTTCCCTACGCTCAGCCTTTACTCATTGGAGATGTAGCAAGGTGTAGTAAATAACACATGTTTTGGTTCGTACCCGGTTTGGCTACAGGGAGAATGCAGAAGCATTCCCCTCCCCCCCCCTTTGCAACGCACGAAAGCATCATACTTTGACCTGTCTGCTTTTCTTTTTTTTTTTCGGCACGTCTATGAGCCTGCCCGACCCGGCAGTCTCCCCGTTTGGACCGTGACGTGACCTAGTCGTGCTCAGCATTCCCGCTTGGAGTATTGTCCTTTTAGAATGTCGATGCAGAGTTGATACCAGACTGCGTGGGGGTATCACGCGGAGTTGCCTAATACATACGGAGAAGAGCAAAACGTTGTTTATGTGCTTTCAAGTTGCTATAATGAAATGCTAAACACCTCTGTGTCACAAGGGAGCAGGATCGGGAGAGAACGTTTAGCACACTGATGTGGCTGCTGCTGTTTATATGTCTCACAAGTGGAATACCCACTTCGGGTCGAATCATGTTGGCTTCCCGTGTTGCTTTCCTGCGCCCAACTCGCGTACCGAAAGGAAGCAATATGTGTCAGCTGTCGACACGATCAAGTGTAAGTGGGTGTTCCGTTAGCTCTTGTGGGACGAAATGAAGGTTCTGACAATCCCAGCCGATCTTGTTAGCCAGGATTTTTTTTTGTGTGCTCTGTGGGTCGGCTGTGGAAGAGAATGTTTGGTTCCTTGCCTGACCAAGTGTTTCTCATGTTTTTCCTTAAATTCGTGTGGTCGGTACCAATACAAAGTTCAAAAAGGCAGATATTTGCACTCCGGTTTCGGGCTAGTACTGGCGACGCCGGTTTCAGTGAACACCGCAACCTTTACTCGTCACCACATGGAAGTTCCATGTGGCTCTTCATAATATCAACTTCTTGTGACTGAGGATCGTGCGAGCTTCCGCAGAGTTCTGCGAAAGAATTCGAATATCATTTTTTTAGCCATTGGCCAGGTGCTCTGAGGCTTGAGTTGTGAGCGTAGTAGATCCCATGACAGTAGTGAAATTTGCACCTCTGGTTACACACAGGTGGATACACTTGTCACGGTACTGGGGGCATGTTAGCTTGCCGCTGTGAGAACCTTTAAAATTCATGGCTAGCCCAGGTCACTTTTTTTTCACATCCCTTTATGTCATACGGATGGTTACAAGCTGCCGATAAAGCTTTTTAAAATATTCTGTGTCACCAGCAGTCGTTTCAGTTACGTATCCAACTCTGGGAATTAAAGCAGGAGGTGGAAGAAATGTATGTCAGCTGGGGGGAAATCGTTATGGTGAGGTCGGCTCTTCTTCGGTGTAGTGGCAAGGCTTTTAGCTCCACAACGTTAGCGAGGGTATGCTTCGCCGGGAAGGGGGTCTAGCGTTAATGCGGTTGCGAGAGGAGTGTCGTGGCGTCGCCGTTGTGACCACAGCGAAAGTACTACTATGGGGAGGCGACGAATGTTTTACTGTTGACGCTGCAAATAATCTTGTGGTAAGCTACAACTGATTGTTAACGTAGTTTCGTTATTTTCAAAATATGCGTTTGTTGTTAGTATTCATCCCCTCCCCCATATCCTTACTCGCAACTGCTTTCTGTCTTGTTATGTAGTTGATCAGCGGCCGCCGCGTTATTCGACCATATATTTTACCCGCAAGTATCGCTAGGACGAGGTACGGAAGAAGTCCCACGCCCTTGCTATTGAGTTTTATTTACTCACTGGTCATCTTTTGGCTCGTTTTGAGCGGCGCCCCATGCACCTCTCCATGGTGTGCCCGTGCATGGCGACCCGTTGGCGCGTAACTGGTCTGCATCGATGTCGAAACTATGGTGCTACCGTTAGTCTAACGCTTTAGTTTTTCTTTGTTCCTTTTTTTTTTTGTTGGTGAACTGGCACCGTTTGTGTCTCCACGTTTGGCAAGTCTCGACCACCTTAAGTTATCCCCGGTGCGCGACAATCGCCTGCAAGTGGGCACAGAGAACGGAAGTGGGTCATTTGGTGTGCCAATAAATGAGTGACAAAGATGATGGTGGTACTTCAAGTCCCATCCCGGTGGTAACATCCCGCGGCACGTGTGCAGTAAAGTCGGAGTTCCTCCGACCGGCGCCAGTTCGTGTTACGCTCGATACTGAGGGTCGCACAAGAGGGATGAACAAAGGGGCGGAAAGACTTCGCTGTGACGTTGTTGAAGGCACTCAACGACCTTCTTTGGAAGGGGAGTCCAATTTCTTTCATGGAGAGGTGCTACAACGAATCAAAGCTGTGGTTCGTGGGAAGAGAAAGGATACGAAGCGCGACCGCCGTGAGGACTGCCAGGCACCTTCTGGGGAAGCTGAGTCAACTGCAGGGAAGGTGAAACATGATGATGAAGAAAGAGGGACCCCAGCGCTACAGCAAACTAATACAGATGAAAGCCATATTACCGTCAAGAGTGCTGTCGCGAGGGCAAGTAATACCGAAGAATCCATGCGAGAAAGGAGTGCGCAACACAAGGCACTCTTCAGCAACAAACTCGTCCTAGCGCCACTCACGACAGTGGGGAACCTGCCATTCCGTAGGGTGTGCAAAGAATACGGAGCGGATATAACAGTAGGTGAAATGGCAATAGTTCATAACCTTAATCGTCTGCAGAAATCTGAGTGGTCCCTATTGCGTCGGCACTCGTCTGAGGATATCTTCGGTTTGCAGATAGCTGTTTCACGTCCACATGATGCTATTACGTGGGCACAAGCAGTCGAAGAGTCGGGATTTTCCTATGATTTCGTTGATATTAACTGCGGGTGCCCAGTCGATAAAGTTGTCCTCTCTGGCTGCGGCTGTGGTCTGTGGGAAAGGAAAGGTAACCGCTTGCGAGATGTTGTTCAGTCGCTAGTGGCACATCAATCGAAGCCTGTTACCATCAAGTGTCGAATGGGACCCGACGAAGAGAACCCGGAGCTCCACAAGCATATTGCTGATTACGAAACGTGGGGTGCAGCGGCCGTGACTATTCATGGACGCTCACGCAGGCAGCGGTACACAAAACTAGCGAACTGGTCTTACATCGACAACTGCGCCTCCCTTACGTCATTGCCAGTAATTGGAAACGGCGACATATTCTCGTGCGAAGATATTGTTGAACATCGCGCGCAGTCCAAGAATGTTAGCTCCTTCATGATTGGCCGAGGAGCTCTTATAAAACCCTGGATATTTGAAGAAATAAAGACGGGGCGAGTGTGGGATATTAGCAGTCATGAACGCTTTGAGATGCTGCGCCGGTTCTGCAACTTTGGCCTCTCGCACTGGGGAGCTGACGAGCGTGGAGTTCTTAATACGCGTCGTTTCTTGTGTGAATGGTTGTCTTTCTTGTGTCGATACGTCCCTGTGGGACTGCTCGAAAGACCACCACAGCGCATCAACGAGAGACCGCCCTACTACGAAGGACGGGACGAACTCGAAACGCTGATGGCGAGCGATAGTGCCGTCGACTGGATCCGAATCAGTGAAATGTTGTTGGGGCCAGCAGGTGACAAGTTCAGATTTACGCCAAAGCACAAAAGCAACGCCTATGCCACGGGTGGAAGCCTGGCCGAAGCGGATATGGATGTTGAGGGTTGATAGGGATGGGGAAAACATGGAGAGAGTGCGAGCACGACGTGGTCTTTCGCTTCTCCACTGATGTACCAACTCGACGCACAGTGCAATGTGTGCTTGCTTCTACCAGACATCTTCCGGTATTTTATTTTTCTCTACATAGGCCTACGGCTGCCGGCTGTTCATAACGCTCTTTGTGGTATCATTACACCTCATTTTGGATAAGCGAGATAAATCAAGGTTTGATAATTTGTTAAGGAAAGCAGAATCGGTAGTGCACCGTGGTTCGTCGATTAAACGCCTCGGCGCGCACATATACACGCACTGGAAATTATGGCCAGAACTCACCACGCGCTCTCTTGTCCCTTGTAACATTCGGTCATCTCCGTCGTCCCTCCACCTCAAGTTCAAACAAGGTAAGAATATACTAAGTTGTACATTCGGGGGCTCCTAACAAAAGACTGTATCCCACCATCTGCGCCTTGTGCCGTACAAACGAGGCGAATGACCCTCACAGGCAACATCACAACTATATTTTGCGTCCTTGTCATTCTTTGTACCACCGTCGTTAACGCCATTCCGTTAGAGTGGTCTGAGCCACTAGCCCACAAGTCACCACACCAACGGGTGCTGCAAGAAGACCTTTTGCCGCATGCAAGGTTCGCCCCCACAAACGCTAGCACAACAGCACACACATGCCGTTCTGGCGTGTACCTTGAATGGTCAACACGCGTAGGGAGCAGCGTGCTTGCAACCCCACGAATTGTGGACCTGAATTACGATGGGAACAAGGAGATACTCGTGCCAACTTACTCACAGTACATTGAGGCAGTCGATGGTGCAAGCGGTGCAGATATCGCTGGTTTCCCGTTTGTGCACCCAAACATTAAAACATACGCTAGCCCAATTCCTGTGGATATCCTGGATGACGGCGCGACAGAGTGGCTCGTTGCCATGTACACTGGTGAACTTCTTCTAATCGGCGGGGAAGGGGAAACACGGGGAGGGGTTAAGGTACCGTCACTTCCCATAAAAAAACGTTGGTTCCACCGGAACATCAGCAATAGCATCCCGGCGAATGGTACGCTAGCTGAGACACCTGCCGAAGTTGTGTGGATGCAAGAGACACTCCGCATGAAGCGCGTAAATGATCTAGTATTTCGGGAGCGCCAGCTTAACAGCACTGATGTGATCGGCAGCAGCAAGCTGAAAGGTCATGACAGCGCTGGGGAAGATGGAAATGGAGAATCTACAGATGATAAAGGCGGGGAAGTGCCGCCACGGAAAACAGTACATGGAGCTGTTGACCAACGACCACTAAACCAAGAAGATGCTCAGCGGAGGAGGAAAATGGAGAAGATCGACGAAATGTTTGAGTTTCTTGATCCCGAGGACGGAGCTGTAGAGGATCCAGCGGATGACCCCAACCACCTGGGCAGTGACGTATCGAAAGATCCCCGAGGTATTGGGACTGACGGTTGGCTGAGTGCAGAAGCAAGGGAGTCCATGGACCTGTTGTACCACCCAGAGCTGTACAAGAGTAGCATCAACTTCGAGGAGGAATACGACCCCTTCAACTCAAATAACCTGCTTAACCCAACCAATGTGGCTACTGCCGAAGACGAAGTGGCTGTCGACCCCCATATAATGTCCACGCCCGTCGTTGCAAGCGTCGACGGGAGAGGAGAAACCGATGTCGTGCTACATGTCAGCTATTACTTCGACCCTAGGGATTACGAGAGGCGAGGAGTGGAACTTTCACAGGACGGCGCCCAGGTTGATAACTATGTCGCCGACGTCCTTATGGTTGTCAATCTGGCGAGGGGAGAAGTGAAGTGGCTGAAGGTGCTTCATCTCACGACGAAGAACGACACAGCGCCGGCCTTCGCCTTTTCATCGCCGACGGTTACGAGCATCAATGACAGAAAGCAGCGTGATATTTTCGTCACCACGACGGCAGGGGCTATATTCGGCTTTCAAGGTGACGGAATGCAGTTAAAAGGGTGGCCAGTGTGGATGAATAGTTCGATCACAGCCTCTGTTTCTGTGGAAGATGTTGATGGTGATGGAGTGGCCGATGTGTGCACCGGTGATGCCCTTGGCTATGTGGCGTGTTTCACCAAGGAGGGTAAGAAAATATGGAGTAAGCGTTTCTCCGGTGCTGTGGGGGATCATATAGCTTTTGGAGATATAAACGGTGACGGAGATATGGACATGGCGTTCGGCACTGCCACAGGTTTAATCTACGCCGTGAAGGGGTCTGACGGCTCCCTGCTGCCACAGTTTCCCATAGCAACTGAAGGTCCTATTGTTGCCTCACCACTGCTTGTTAGGCTCGATAACGCGTCAGATCCCAAGCAAGTAGACGAAAAGGGGTTACACATTATTGTCCCCTCGCACGATGGAGTTCTGTACATTGTCAAGGGCACCACTGGCTGTGTAGATGCCATTGATACTGATGAAAAATCGTCCGTGATGGTCCTCGCTGATGATGTGACAGGTAACGGCATGCTGGACCTTGTGGTAAGCACACTTAGTGGGAGTATTATGGTGTTCGGGACAGCCACAAAGTTTCACCCATTAAAAGCCTGGCCAAGCAGGGTAAAGTCGTTGAATGGCTTCACTGCTGCAGAGGGCCACATTGGGGTCTTCATACACCCAAGCAGTCGCGTGCCACGTGACATCCATGGCGACAAATTCTCTCTCACAGTGACTATTTACGACGACAGGAAGGGAAAAGATACTGGGCAATTGTACAACCTTGCTTTCACCCTTGGGCCGCATGTTTCTTTGGGGAGGTACCTCTTCGACACCCCTGGAACCTATGCCATCCAGATGCACTCTCCATTGGTGCGCATGTATGGCACGGTGTCCGTTGTCCTGACTTTGCCCGACGGCCAAATGTACGAAGATACTTTAGCCCTTAGCTTCAACATGCACTTCCTCGAGAGTGTGAAGTACACATTCCTCATCCCATTTCTGGCGGTGTGGCTTGCGCACTCCTTTGTCATGGAAAAACATCAGGTACCTCTTACTGGTTAGTGGTGGGTAGGGATCAGGTCCATTCTGTTCTGGCGATGTCAAGTGAACCTTGACGTGTAGGTGAAGGTAACATCCTGTTTTCCAGTGGTATGGAAATGGGAGAATGTGGTGAAAAAGCTCCATCTCAGGCTGCAGAAGGAGGAGTGAAAACAGCATTCGTGCAGTCCATTTATATTGTTTGAGTGTATTTGGTTGTTAACCATGCCCCCAACACCTTGAAAGGTCGTGACACACTCTCTCCACCTCTGTTTCGCTGTTTGCTGGAAGTAGGATTTCCAGCCACTTCTTTTCGTTTTGGAAGAGCACCAATTCTCAGGCAGTAGTGATGTGGAGAATATCCAATGTGCTCCGCCAGCTTCAAAGGCAGCCACATGCAGACGCACTCGGGTACTCGGCTGCCTTCGCAGGGGCTACAGAGCGGCCGGTCACAGATTACCAAATAGCAACTGCTCCATACTCCCCAGCGGCCACGCAACTGGCACGCCGGAAGGGGCATTTGGAGCGGCAGAGGAGGTACACAGAAAAAATTAGGATGATCTCCAGCACCGCTCGATTAAAGCTAAACATGTGCGACAAAGGATGATAAGAAAAGGTGAAGGAAAAGGAGGGTTCCGTATGGACTGGTAGGGAACAAGGATCGTGCTGCCACCAGGTCTGTTATTTCCTAATTCCAAAGTGGGTGGTGAGTGCTTTATCTAAATAACAGACGCGGTCCCAACCGCGTCTGCATTGCACTCCGCCTTAGACATGATGTGAGTGAAGAAAGCGGGCAACGAAGCCCCCCACACCACCAATTTTTTGCGGCTTTGTAGAGATTGCCTCCCACTTGGTTCATTCACGTATATAGTACAGCCGTTTTGTTCGTTGTCGGTGTCGTTGCCTTTTTTTTTTTCAGTTCGCAGTGGTAGGGCAGGCAGCTTGGCTACTGCCACACACACTGGCCGTTAAGGAGAAGCTCATAGAGTGCTGAAAGCAAAAGTAGAGCAAACCATGGCCACGCTACTGCGTAGCGTTTAGTGTCGTGCGAGCATGCGGTGCTACCACCAGTGACTGAACCGGGCTTTCTCTGGGCTTGACAGCGCGTTATCTGCATGCCTCTACCCTGTCCCACACTTCTTCCGCGTTTTGTGAACGCTTCCCTCTTATGCATCGAGCGCACATTAAAAGACGAAGCATAATAATATATATATATATATATCCTAGGCATAGTGAAGGAGTGCTCCTTATCATCCGATCAAACAATGAGCGCCAACACTCAGCGAATGCTCGCACTGGGAATTGAAGGAAGCGCGAACAAAATTGCGGTTGGTATTGTGGATAGGAACGGAAACGTATTGTCGAATGAGCGTGAAACTTATATAACCCCACCCGGAACGGGGTTCATGCCACGGGAAACAGCACAGCACCACACAGCCCATATTCTGCGACTCGTACAGGCGGCCATGAAAGCGGCGAAAGTTCATGCCTCTGATATAAGCGTTATATGCTACACCAAAGGCCCTGGAATGGGGGCCCCACTAGCGGTGGGTTGCACCGTCGCCAAGACGCTCTCGCTCCTGTGGTCAGTCCCTTTGGTCGGGGTGAATCACTGCATAGGGCATATAGAAATGGGCCGTGTCGTTACAGGGAGTGAGAATCCTATAGTGCTCTATGTGAGCGGCGGTAACACGCAAGTGATTGCATACGCAGAACATCGCTACCGCATTTTTGGCGAGACGATCGATATTGCGGTGGGGAACTGCCTGGATCGAGTAGCCCGCCTCTTAAATCTATCCAACGATCCGGCGCCAGGCTACAATATTGAGCAATGCGCGAAACGCGGCCGCGTTTTCATCGAACTTCCGTACGTTGTTAAAGGTATGGACATGTCATTCAGTGGGTTGCTTTCCTTCGTAGAGGCGCTCCTGCATCACCCCTTGTTTGTGGACAAGGAGAAATGCGCCCCATCATCCGCATCGTCTCCTTCCACCGGTCAACGCCGCGCCTTACCGAGTGGCGTACAGAGCGCTGTGGCAGAACAATTCGGCATCGATGACATCTGCTACTCCCTGCAAGAAATAATGTTTGCCGTGTTGGCGGAGGTGACGGAACGCGCCATGGCGCAGTGTTCTTCCAACGAGGTGCTTATCGTTGGTGGAGTCGGATGCAACGTTCGGTTGCAAGAAATGATGCGACAAATGGCGGAGTCACGTGGGGGGCGCTGCTTTGATATGGATGCCCGGTATTGTATCGACAACGGGTGCATGATTGCTTATGCAGGAATGCTGGAATTCACGGCAGGCGGATTCACGCCGCTCTCAAGTGCAACGATTACCCAGAGGTTCCGCACCGATGAAATCAACGTAGTGTGGCGCACTTAATTTTTTCCGCTGAGGTTCTAAACTGAACAGGGCAATGAGGTGATGAGCGAGTGATCGCCCCCGCGTGTCGGTCACACGATACTGGAACACGTACAGTGGGTTTCACCAGCGACTTCGTCTCTGCATGTCCCCTCCTCCTTGGCGCGGCCATTTCCACCACTGTAAACTTCCTTTCTTTGGGCAAAGACATCTCCCAGGCTGCAACCAAAGTTAGGCCCACGAATTTGATGCTTAAGGGTTTAGTTGATGTATGGAGTTGGCAATGGACACCATAGGAGAGGAAAGAGCGTTGAGTGCACAAGAGATGTTCCCAATCGGCGCTTCCCCACCTTCGCCGCGCACATTCAGTTTGCCATTTGACCAACACGCACCCAAAGAATCGATTCAAAAGAGTCGCCCTGAGCAATCTACTCCCGGCAGGAAGGGAGCCAAATCTTCTAACCGAATGTGGCCCACGGCTGTGCTGGGGCTTCTTCGCCGGAGCACAGCTGTTGCGAGTGACAGCAGCACCCTTAAGCTGGAACAAGCTCAAACGATGAACACTGCGTGGTGTTTGTGTTAGTTTAGTCAACAGTAGTTGTTCCGAAGCATGGCGTACGTCGCTTCGGTTTCCCGTCCCCTGTTTCAC
>NW_027124480.1:4440-4542 GCF_001457755.1 Trypanosoma equiperdum | reverse complement strand
GCTCAAACGATGAACACTGCGTGGTGTTTGTGCTAGTTTAGTCAACAGTAGTCGTTCCGAAGCACGGCGTACGTTGCTTCGGTTTCCCGTCCCCTGTTTCAT
>NW_027124480.1:0-4391 GCF_001457755.1 Trypanosoma equiperdum | reverse complement strand
TGTGTGTGTGTGTGTGTGAACGTGTACTTGAGATATTAATAATTCCCAATCTCTGCACACTGCCAACACCGACCTGACGCTAAAAGGATGGGTAAAGCGATGAGAAAGCACTGTTGGTCCTTTCGCTCAGTGTCTCCCCTTTTGTTGGGAAAAAAAACTTGGTGCGCTGCCGTGTTGACGCATGGCTGGGTCGTCTGTCATGAATTCTACTTGCCCCGAGGTAGTACGCCTTCCTGTTTTTCAACCTTTTCGGTGCCTCTATTTTAAACATGTAAACCCGGTTAGAAAAAATGAATCAAAGCCCGTTTGATCACCCACGTAGTTGTCACGGAAAAGAAGTCGGGTCGGCCTCTGATACAGCGGCCCGCTCGGCATGCACTCGGTGCCGGGGGGCCGCTACCCATGGGCTTGCCGTTGGCGAAACCGTCTATGCTCCTAAACGAAGTGAAGGCAAACCTTTACGCTATGCATTGGCTGAGGTCACAGGGATTCAAGCAACCGCCAGAACAGTAACAGTTAGCTTCCTGGGCACCGAACCTGGGGTCGACGACGAAGCGGTTCCGTTTTACACAGTGGTGCCGTCCCCGGGTGAGGTGATTCCAACAGTTGACAACACAAACGGCGGCGCGTATTTTTCCCCTTTTAGAAGGGTTGGGAAAAGTGGTGCAGGTGCGGGATCTACGTTAAACCCGCCTCGGGGTAAAGGTGGTAAAACGCGAGTGGACCCTGCGAAAAATAGCAACGACAATGAACTTAGCGGCGTAGAGGTATGCAGGCGCAACGCTGAGGCGCCGGAAAGAGGAATACCCACACTCTGCCAACTCGCCGAAGCGTTCCCCAGTGACGTGCAACAAAGGAACGGCTGGCGTGTGCTTTGTGTTCCTCACCACCACGACGAGAGCTTCAACGCATTCTCCGCACGTGCATTTGGTGCCGCCTGCCTTACAATGAATGGGTGCTTGAAGAGCGCTCCCCGCACCACGGGAGGGTGGGTAGTGCTTTCTGTGTTCACGACGTACGACAGCCTGCATCACTTCGATGTTTATATGACTCTTCGTGGATACCGAGTGTGCCTCGCTGATGGAACCGTACACCCCACAGGTTTCCGCGGTGGGCCAGCGGTTAGCAGCATACAATATGATGAACGGGAAACGTTGTGGCTTTGTATTCTCGCCGACGACATAGCAAATGAAGGGTCTGCCTCAGCCTTGGTTGGGGAGTGGCTCCCGTGTGGGGTGCAGCGGCAACATCCTAACGCAGGCAAATGTGGTGACAATTTAATAAAGGTCGGTGTTGTCCAGTTCGTCGAGGAGTGGAAAAAGGAAAAGGTTGAAAGTGAGCCTTGGATGGAATCGGATGACGTTGAACGCGCCATAAGGAAGCTTCTTGCTGCTGTAGGCGCTGACGCTCACACGCTCATAAAGTGTCATCTGCCCGACCACGTGGGTGAAGACGAGCTTGTGATAAGTTCTCTTATGTCTGATGGTTCGACCGTAATCGGTTCAAAGTGGTGGAAACAAAGTAGGAGCTCATCAACGGTCCGACAGCGCACGAGACCGACATTCGAGCTCTGTCTGCCGGCAACGTCGTGGCAGATTGACCTACTCAGAGCGCTTGAACCCAGAGGTGGTTTGATAAAACAGGAAGACACTGATTTTCCACCGCCCTCCGCGTCAAATGCCGCGGACAACGAATATGCGCGTGGTCGCGTCTCTTCACCCACGCCTCTGCAAGCAATAGCTAACGGGGACGTTTTCAACACAGCGTTGTCCAGGGCGGTTGCGTGTGGCGAAGGTGCTGGGCTGCTAAGAGACCTACAGCGGCGGGTCGTGTGCAATGCAGGGTTCCTAGGTGAGGAGGTCTCGCCTCTATTTTGCGCGATACATGCTGTTCTCCAGGATGTGTTACCGCAGCCGGAAAGCGGTACAGCAGTGCAGTGGAAACGAGTTGTGATTTGCCTCCCAGGTGTCAGCAACCGAGCAAGCGCGTCCGTTGCTTACCGACATGCCATACAACGATTCCTCTACCCATGGAGGCTGCACTTCCTAGCGACAGACGAGTGGCAGCGTACAAGTGACTCGGCGACGATGGAGAGCCTCTCGTGGCTACAAATGGGTGGCGTAATGCTTCTCAGTATGGAAGAGCCGCTCTGTCAGCTCAGCTCCCTCAAAGAAGAAGCTGACATCGTGATTGAGTGTGGAAAGTGCTCGGCCACACCCCGGACCCCCAGGGACGGAGTGACACACATCGTGCTCTTTTCGGAAGTTGAGATTCCCGGAGGTCCCACACCTTTACTTTCCTCATGGCGGCCGGCCAACAAGGCAATAGACCGAGCTCTTGAACAAGCTGTTGTGCGGCGAACAATGTCCCACACACAGCCCTCAGTGGGCACACACATCTTTATGAAAGCGGCGGCACTGATTGAAGAGCTTGATGGAAAGGAGAATCATCAAACAGAAAGGCGAATGCTTTCGCGTAAACGACAAACTGTGGAGGATGAGGCTTGGGTACATTTGAGGAAGTTTGCTGTGCATTTGTTGGTTTGTTCCTGTCACTTCCAGGAAACAAGGTAGCACAGGGGTCCGCAATCCACTGTTGTATCATCACCCTTCCACTTACTGTACCAGACAGTGTCATAGTGGAAGTACTTACGGACGCAGTGCGGAGGATCAGGGAAATTGTGCACCAGTTAATAACCCTAAGTGGGTGGCATCTTTGAATATCATCATACAAAAAGGCGACCTCCGTGCAACGTCCATGCTGATCATGCTGTCGCTGATCAAGAAGGGTATTGCTGGCACCTAAGCCCTATGATTGCACCACTTTCGCAGTGACGATTACACGCGTTCTTTTGGCCGTACAGCGCAGCAGTTGGTAAAGGAATTGACTGCCACACGTGCAAGCGGACAGGTGGTGGCACTCTTCGCCGCGCCATCCGTGGTGTTAGCACCATGCCGAGAGGTAACCAAGTTGCTGCGCCCCACCGAAGGCACTCTGTCTCGGGGACGCGTGTACGCGTGGGAAGTTGTGTTGGTTTTGAGTTTTTGCCGCCGTATAAACGCAGGTGGCACATTGCGAGCCGGCACGGTGATCGCAAAACTCCGTGAGATCGCGCCCTGAAGCACTTTCGTCTATGCACAGCCTGCAGCGCCGTGAAGATGCGATAAAGTTGGTCTCGTGCCCCCAACTAATGATGACCCGTGGGCGCCCGGTGGAGGAAAATCCATTGAGCCGTGGCATTCACATACACGGAAAACAGAGCCCTACTTATGGGCCCGGTTGTTTTACCACGTAGTGTCTACCCGCACTCTCCTGTACAGTACGGTGCTCTCCAAAATTTTTCTGCTCTCTACCTTGCTCAATCGTGGCGTTGATTTTCTTTTTTTTTTCTTCTTTTTCTCATATGGTCTTCAGAACTGGAAGTCGTTAAAAACAATGAGCTCCACGAGGGCTGCTCTATTATGCATTGGCATCGCCATAATGTACAGTACGGGAGGTGACTGCTTCAGGCTCTATAGGATAACCAGGCAACATAAATGCAACGAACTATCAAGCACATTCAATGAATACAGTCATGCCTTCACGAACTCATGGAGAAGTTTCCAATTCTCCCTGAATACCGCCAGATCCGCCAAAAAGAGGTGCGAAAGCGTCATGAACATAAGCCAGGACAAGGAGGTGTCGGAGAGCATTAATGAGGACAGAAAGAAGAAGGTGGATAAATATTATGATGCTATCCTATACATTGAACCACAAATAGGAAACTACGAAAAGGAACTACATGAAACGCTTGCTGAAGTGCACGAAAAATGTAGCTTTTGGTTTTTGTATTTGCCAATGTCAACTGAGTTCCTAGAAAGCACGAACAGCAGGCTAGCGGAGGCGAAAAAGATTTTGGAAAAGATGATCGGTCTTACTCACGAGGCAAATGGGTACGCAACAACCGCGAAGAACATGGAATGTTCCTTTGAATTGGTTGGACAGAAGGTTACGGAGAAAGAAAGGGAGTCTGATTCCAGCGACGCCAACGCAGCGCCCACCACCCCTGACTCGACATCTCAGACCCACTCACCCAAGCAGCCAGTTCCACCCGAGGACGGTGATAAACACAAAACACACGGTGATGATAAAAAACACGACCACAAGAAGCATGGCGACGAAGACGGTGAAGATGAGGATCATGAAGACGAAGAAGAGGGAGAAGAGGAAGAAGCCGGCGACGACGAATAATATGGGAGTGAAAGGAAGAATAACACCGGCGGCCGTGCGGAAAATGACAAAAGATCGCGAAAATTCCGAAAAGGAACAATATTGAAGCAGAAGCAGATTAAACTATGATACAAGTTGAATGTAAGAAGAAGTCAACGGATTTTATTTGATTGGGAACACGA
>NW_027122994.1:85623-99005 GCF_001457755.1 Trypanosoma equiperdum | reverse complement strand
CCGGTCTTTGCACTCTTTCCAGCGCCGCGGAAACAACGCAAACACACCACTGGCATTCACGTTGCTTTTGCTACAGTTGCCGTGCTTCCTTTTCGTGCCTCCCACTTCGCGTAAGGTGGTGGATTCGCATCTCCCTTCCAACTCTTCCAACCCTTCCGCATCTGAAACATCTCCACCCGGGTGCGCCCCAAAGTCCTCCAAACCAACAGGTTTGCCTCTTAACAACTATTAGTCAGCAACGCCCTCAAGCTGCTTGATCTGGTCGCGTTGCACCGCCTTCCCACGCGCGGGTCAGGGTTCCATCCACCACGCACGCCGGCTACCCCACGATCCGGAAACAGACGGTCTTCATGAATGCAGATCTCGCCTGGTTTATATCATTTTATAAAGCATCATAAGCACAGTTCGCACAGCACCGCCCCCCGCACGTTAACTACGTGCTGACAAACTGCGTTCCCTCCAGAATTTTCCGGCCAACGCGAGCCGTTGAATGTGAATATGCGTTTTGCACTTTTCTTATTGCTTTCGTGAGAGTCGCCGTACCCAAATAAAGCGACCGTCGATCACAGTCGGCGAGACCTCTCAACTGGTTCACTCTCTTACTCACTCGGTCGGTCCAGAGATTCTAAATACGGTCGTACACGGACACTGGGACGAGTTAGTTAAATCCATCAACCGTCTGGATGCCAATACGATTAACCAAATTAAAGGCATTAAGATATCCTGCGAGGAATTGCAGGGTGTCAAAAACCGCCTCGCCAACCTCAAAGAACCGCTTATGTCTCTTAGAAACGGGCGAACTCGCATCACCGAACGACTGGACCAAATCGACGAGACAATGATGGAAGTGCAAAACGGCGTCCCATGCACTGGAAACGGCATAGACTGGATTTACTCGGACCTGGCATCTGCGTGATATTACATGTCATGACATATTGTCGTCCGATTGCCGTCTCCTAACTGGTTTGCCCAGCCATAGGTCCCCCTCCCGGAAGCATGACGAATCAAGAGAAAAGGAGAGGGGCAGACGTCTTCCAATTGATTGTATGGACGTGTCCTCGGTTTCGACAACGGATGTGTATATTTTTCTTGTTTTTTTTTTAAAAAGATGGAGCGCACTGTAAAGGATGCCCAAGGACAATGCCATAATTATCGAATGTGAGACGGCATTCAAGCCTCGGTGAGAGGATGCACGGCAACTGGAAGACGCACATATTATTGGTAGGGTTGATCCACACTATATTATAGCCTATGCGTGGCCAAATACCGTTATGGAGTTGAAGCGAAAAAATGGCAACGGCGAATGATATTATGGCCACAAGCAATTAACGATGAAGTATATGCAGATGGTTATTGTCCGAGCTTATGCCTATATTTTAAACAGGAGTTGCTATCTAGGGTATGGGCACCACCAGCACTTACAATGGGCCTTGAGGCGGCGGCCTTCCAAGATGAATTATCAACACGCGCCCAGATAAACTTTGGGTTTTTTGATGAAGATGGAGTAGCGTACGAATTCACGAGGCTGTCTACCGGCTATGTAGGATCACTGGAAATTATGCAGTTATTGTTATTAGTCCTAGCCGAGGACCCGCGTATCGTACGAACGGACGAGCAACTACTCCCCCACGTCCAAAAAATCATCGACGTGTGGATCCACGACATACGAATTACGCCCCCTACCACAAAGTCCGCGGATGTGTATACAAATGTACAAACAAGAGAGCCCGAGAAACCCGTGTTACCTATGGCGAAACGGAGTATAGATGACAATACGGCTATATCGGCATCAAATGGGACAGAAACAAACATACCGTACACATAGGGGATAGAACTTTAACAAGAACACGAGCTCATCTAACAGGGGACGAATCTATCCCCAGGACGCTAAAAGTAATCGAACTCGAAAAACTCTGGTCAAAATTCCGCTCAGTGGCATCTACACTCGGTGTTAATTGGCTTCGTTACGTATATACAGTCAAGTCGCTACGAAGACGCTTGACTCACTGGTGACAAAACCGCAAAATTGACTAAGATGATATCCTCAACAACTCGATGCGACGGACCCTTAAAGATTTATGGAAGATCGTTAAGACAAACAATCCTCGAAAGTCGCTCCACCCGGAACCGATCACACAACAATCACCTGATATGGCTATCATTAGTGATAAAAGTACATAAAGATGGTTTGCTACAGTGAGTGACGCCCAATCTCCGAAAGACTTCCATGCTTATGGTGAATAATGGGACCCTGACAGCATCTATAATGATACCATGCTTATAACCAGTGCAGAAGCGGAAGCCACAAAACGCACACTCGCCGTTTCACTCCATTCAGTGGCCCCCAAAACAACAACAACAACAACAAAATTGCTTTTGCAATTGACAACAGAGTCCTACGATACGCCATGGTAAAAGAGAAAAAAAACAAAATGAAGAACTGAACGCTATAGTAGCAATCACCACCAACGACTTACGTAATTAAAAAAAAAATAATGTGGCACTTTTACTCCGCTCCCTCAGCACTCAATCCTGCCAATGAGCCATCTCGCAGAAAGAGAGTATCACTGGTCAGATTGCACATATTTCTGAACAAGATAGCCGTGAATGCAAACATATTACACAGACTACAGCTTGTATACCGCCAAGTTTCTTTAAAGGAGGTGAGTGTCCGCACCACACTATACATTATGTGCTCACAGTATCTCAAGCTTATCTACTACAAAATCTTTGGACCAGCGAAGTGATGACAATACCGTCGGGCGCCCTGCTCTTTGATAGGTGTAGAATAGACTATACTTCTTACCAACGTGACAGTTTGTCAGAGAGATTTGAGATGAAGACACCCATATCGTGAGCACCGTGAATGGATTGCCTATGATAATAACCATGAACCACGCATATATGGCCTTCTATATAACTTGATGGATTGGTGCAGAAGACACAAACAAGAAAGTAATAAGAACTGGATACACACAGAGCGCTAGGGTTGTTTTAGCTCGAACAACACAACACTCCTTTAAGCTCGGTCCGCATCTTCCCGCTTAGAGTCTAGCGGCGAATTTTTAGTGGGCGCGGTGTGAGCGCGTGACCGCCATTTTTCGGGCATTAACACCTCGATGAGGATAACTGTTGGAGGCCCCAAAACACTTCGCAAGATACGCTTTCAATCTCCAATCGGGCCACTACCCTTAAAGGCACAGGATCTATATAGCCGTATCACAGGTAACAGATAGTTCGCAAAACGGCAGTCGCTGTAGCCGGTCCCGCTGTGTCACCTTTTGTGCTATTTTTTTTTTTTGCGTAACATAGGCAGTAGCCATAACAGCATACCTTATCCACAGAAGCAGCGAAACCCAACGAGTGGAACAGTGCCACCGTAACGCGGAACAGGAACGTGAAAAAAGCGGCGGCGATACGAAAGCAAGTCCAGCAACTTTATAACCGGATTGACCAACTGGAAAAACGCCTATTTAGCTCACCTGGGATTCCAGCTTAACACACTACCAAAACAGGAATCACATCGACCACAGATCAGTCACAGCCCTCCAACCCGAGTAGTGGAACCTCCCAGCGGGCAAAATCCCCACGAAGGGCGGACCCATACAACTTACAACAACAAAAACAACTCAAGGGCCCAGACCAAAAGATACAGCAGTTGAAAGCGAAGACCGCCCAACAACAGTTTCACCGAATGCAAATTCCTCAGGTTCAACAATTACGTTCCCTGCCAGCGGACGTCAGCCCCCCATCGAACTCTCGCAAAGTAAAATCGAACAAACCGGATCCAGCGACATACGAAATATGCTAAAGAACAAATGGAAGGAGAGCTAGAGGAGACAACACAATATTAGTTACAAAGCGTCATGTGCAAAAACTCTCAGTGTACAAAGGTATAATCAAGTTTACTCATGCGCAGGCAGGCGTACCCACGTTCGTCTCAACACCCGGGTTTTGTAATCTACACCCTCTTTTCTTTCTTTTATTATTAAATACTTGTTGGTGGAAAGATACTTCAATCCCATCCTTTTTTTTAATGAACTGTGAGGCGAAGCAACTTTTCCATGAGACAACGACACATAACACCTAATCTTTGTGTTAAATTGTGTCACTTTCCCCCAATTGTATATATATATATATATATATATATATATATGCAATATATCTTTATAAATAGATATAGATCAAGAATAACAATATTAGAAGGGTAAAGGCGCAGCGAGGAAAACTCCCTCTCTGATTTATCCTTCCCACCTTCTCTCTCTTTCTTTCAGGTGGGCCATCCGCTCAGCGACCAACATTTATGACGTGCAGGTGGCACCGGGAGCCGATTCCTTCGTTACCCGCCTTCGTTTAGGTGATGAGGCGCACAGTTGAGGTATCCCTCGTTTGCGGCGGGTCCCGAGATGATATGTTTGAATTTGGCTACCGTCAGAACCTATGACGCGCCGTTGAGTTAATAACGGGCACTTTGCAAGAAAATCAGGGACCGTTTCACCACTCTCTACCATCGCCTTTAATACTTCCCTTAGGAGAAGGAGAGTTCGATCTGTCACCTGACGTCGTGTTTTGCTGTCGCTCCTGCTTCCAGCCTTCCTTTCTCTATTATTTCCGTCTCCCTCCCATGCTGCTTCCGCTTCTTCCATGGGTGGGGTTTGGCTCACTCTGAAGTCATCGACAATAATACCGTTCTGTGGGTTCGTGCGAACGCAGTCCGGGGAATTTTCGATAATGATAACGTAGTCCAAGTTTCGTCCGAGCTTTGTCAAATCCTTCGTATAATCATCAAAACTGAACCAAGTTTTGTGGCGGTGTATGAGGTGTCGAACTGTATTGCGTATGTTTATCTCTTCCAAGATGCATTCGGCATACTCCCGCTCACCGGCTGTCCATACAATAACTTCAAAGTTTTTCCTTATGAAAGAAAGTAACTCCTTCAAATATGCGCGAGCATAAAGGGGACCCTCGCGAGCATATATTACAGTTTCGTCTAAATCAAGTACCAATGTATAGCGTCGCTCAGTGCCTGACGCTGGGGCAACTAGTTGATCCTCTTTGTATAACATCGTCGGCTCTCGCCGCGCTCGAAGCTCGTCGGAGTCTTTGGCACAACTCGCCTTGAAGACATTGTCACGCAACAACCTGTATCCCATCGAGTGCTTTTTTAATGGCTATGTTTTAAATCTTTTTTTAAAAAAAATGTTCCTTTATTGTTATTAATATTTGCTGCCGACGACGAGAGAGGAAGGAAAACCCTCCCGGTCTCTCTCTTTCTCTGGTGGAGGGTTGCCCTCACAGATGCGCTGCGGTGCCGGTGTCAAGAGTGGGTCCTCCCTCAATATGTTTATTAAGTGAATCAACCAGCTGCAGAGTTCAGGAAAGAGGAAAAAGAAAAGTAAAAAATTTTTGTATACTTTTGTTGACGCCCAATTTGGTTTTACGAGAGATGACATCGCCTTATTTTTGTTTTTCAAGATCAAATTAGGCGACACGTTGCACCGAGTTTATTTAGGTTAAGGTTTCGTGAGACGAAGCAAACCGAAGGATCACAAACCATTAAGAAAAAATCGAGTAAAAGGGGGAAGGGCAAGGATCTAATTAAAACACACAGGCAAATAATGAAAAAAAAACGACTAGGTTAGTATGGTGCAGAAAAAAAAATGAAAAGTGCCTCTATGCTCCCTCATTCTCATCCGGGTCTCGTAGATCCGTAGTTTCAACTATTGAGGAATCAAACACTACTTTGTCTTCCTCCCACCACGCGGAGTTGCTTTGCGCATACGTGACGGGACCGGCCTCGTCGGGCAGTAAGTGTTTGACTTGTGTATGTTTTGGACGCGCAGGACACGGCAGGTGCGGATCCTTTTTGCCAAAGTTCACATAACCAAAACAAAACAACGCACAAATTGTGTGATACATCTCGCGACAATCCGGATGGTAGCAGAAGACACTCGCCCCCGGCATACCGCAGAGAGTACAGGTTTGCATGGGTAGCTCTAACGCTACAATATCCTCCAAATCTCGTCCTCTTTGATAACCCGTACAAAGATGAGCGCAGCGGCAGTGCACCACGTGAAGGGAGTTGGTTCGGGTATCCACAAAGTATTGTGCGCACACTAAACGGTTCCCAACCTGTCCGCTCTTTGTTTGCCGCCGGTCGCATAGTGCCCAACGCAGCTCCGCCATTGATGGGATGCGCCTTCCTCTGTTTTCGCTATTGTTCTTCAACAGATCTGCCACCAAAGTTAAAGTGCTCTCGTCTTCGCAATTTACCCCGCAGATGATACACGTTTGGTTTACTTCCTTCCGCCGTCGAATTCGATTTTTGGTTTCCTCCTCTCTAACGGCGTACTGCGCCACAATCATATCTCTCATTCTCACGTCCTTCACGGACACGTGGATTGTGTCTGGTTCCTTTGGTAGAGGTTCTTCACGCGTCCGCTTGGAGAGAAAGTTGGCCTGTTGTCGCCTCATTTCTTCGCCAAGATGTGAAGGAACTACGCCGGAAATCGGAGTTATGGTGTTGGATGCCGCGCTGTTTAGTGATAACATCGTCTTCCTCGGTCCACTTTGTACCGATGACGACGAAGAGGAACCTGTAGCAGACGCGTTTTGCCGCATCGGTTGGGAAAGACTTGAATTAACAGGTTTCTCACTCGAGACAGCTGGGCCACCAAAGTTAATGATTCCGGTGGGGCGTAAATTCTCCCGCATGGTCACAACGTTCTCGGGGTTCAGAGCAACTGGGGCTGGAAGCAGCCGCACAACTTCAATCCGTGAGCAGGAGTTCATCCCGATTATAAGAGGATGCATGTTGACCTGATATCGTATGTCTGTTTCGTTTTTCTTACGGATATAAGCGTTGCGCAGCTCTACAACCTCTCTCCCACCTCCCTTAAGATTATCTCTAATCGCCTTTTGTACGGAGGCGTCAAAAGTAACAGCCGTAATCTGCTGCCGCACATCCTCCGGCTCACAGAGATCTAATCGGCACAGTGATTGCCCTGAGTTCAGCTGTTTAAAGTGAATGCCAATCACCGCAGCACGAATGAAGACATTTGGATGTTTGGGTGGACACACGAGGGAACCAATTGCTACATGAACACCGTCCGACACATGCGCTCGCAACGCCTCCGTTGTCAGTGGCACCACCGTGCCGCTGTTGAGACTCGGTTTGGCGACCACCGTCTTCTCGTTAGTCACCTCCACATCGAACGAAAGTACGCCACTTAAACTAACAACTTCCTCCCCCTCCTCCTCATAATCAAAGCTACCACCTAAAACCTCATTCCTTCTGAAGTCGCGTGTTTCACCCAATTTATAGACACCCTCCGCTATGCTGGCAGGGCGTGTCCCACCCAATGCGAGCGCCTTCCCCACAAGGTCTCTCACAAGCTCAGCAAAGTACGCATTGTCCACGACCACAACATCGTTTGTTTTGTTATCTTTGTGGAAGACGGTGAAATCACACAAGGGAGCCTTCATGAACTTCAGCTTCTCATTCACCACATCCCTAATTCTGTCGTAACTGTTATCGTATGGATGCGTTACAGATAAAGTGTCACGGAAGACACGCTGGCCTTGAATGCCTGGCACTCCTGTAAAACGGAGACTCACAGTCACGCGTGCCGTCACCGGTTTGTGCATTTGGTTGTGTTGGTGATACCTCTATATTAAATATACACCTGTACACTAGTTCATTGTACGCAGAAACGTGAAGAATTGCAAGAAACTGGGTACTGAACCACTATAGCATACACACACAAGGCCTACCTCCTTGAACGTCAGTACGTTCGGAGTGATCGAATTAATAAGAGAAACCCCACACAAATTCACACAGATTGCATATTTAATCGCCGACATGTTTTAAAACGAAAGAAAAAATTGAAATTCAAAAATCCACCAGCTGAATCCCCTGTTGCAGGACCACTGGCGAAGGAAATTCAGTGTTAGGAACACGAACTTTACTGACACTCATCCTTTTTGTGAGAAGAGGGAGTGCCTCTTCGTGTGGTGCGATATATTTTGTATGATACAGTTAGAAACGGGAAAAGGTTGCAGCAGCCACTGTAGAGGGATTGAGGGGGGGGAGGGGAGGAAGGGAGGTTACTTCAGAAGCCTGAATATCGCTCCCGTATCGAGTGTAGCTACCTGAACCACTTCCCGCAGGGCGGAGGTGATAGCCGTCCCCCTAGGTAGTGTCATACGCACCACGCACGTCATGCCACCGCGTCTCGCCGGTTTCAGATAGTGGTGGCGCTGTTCTGTGCCGCGTATTCCCCGTCGTGCTACCATATTCTTCCCCGTGACAGCCATCAGCGGCGAGGGTTGCCGCAGCACTCCCTCCCGGTCTTCATACAACTGCGACCGAATCGGTTCATTGTTATCACTTTCCCAACACCAACCTCGTGATTCGTCAAATATGCAGTAAGCGAGCTTCTTTGGACGCTCAATCAACCACCGATAGGTTGCGGGTGGAGCGGCACGCAACCGTGGTAATCCTTCTACTTGTAACTCCTGTGCAATATGCTGAAACGCATCTTTCATTTTTGTGTTGGGTAAGATCAATCGCTCCGCAAAGCGTCCCAGTACAGGGAGCACAATATCATCTGTTGTAAATGACTGAGCCTCTTTCTCGCTGCTCACCAAATGAACCCGCTCTAACAAGCCATCCAAGTGTTTCTCTCCGGCAGCAGAAAGCCACTCCGTGTGACTTACTGACGTCATGCCCCCGTTTATATGGTCCGCGGGGGCATCAAACACGTCTAGTGGCTCTGTCGCGTGTCCGCTGTCACCGCGGCGTAAAACTAAGTCTCCTGGTACAACTCTGTCGCCGTACATTTTCCACCGAAGTGAAGCCAATGCATTAAAGTGAACGTCTGCAACGCTTCTGAGTTTCTCCTGAATGATTAGCCGTGGTACAGCATTGCGGATAACTTGGGCGGAGTCATGCTCCTTTGGTAGGAGATCTGCTGCGCGTTCGACGAGGTCTCGCAGAAGCGTGTGATGTGGGTAGTAAAGCCCAGTTTGAGGAAGGTTAATCAACGGTTCATCTCTCTTCAACGCGTACTCCAAACCTTTGCGCACCCCCGCCCAATCGCTGCACTTCAACTTTGGGTCCACTATGGCTTCGAGAAATGGTGGTAGTTCCTTATGAACTGCTGGTGAACGCTCCGTGAGGCTAAGCACATACCCACGAAGAAACTCCGCGTATTCCCTATGAAGAAGCTGCCTGCCGCTCTCAAAGGCCCGAAAGAGGCCAACGCCGTGCCGTGCTAAGTGGGTGTAATTAATAAAACCATTGCTTCTGAGGGCTTCGAGACGGGGAAGGATGTCAGCAAGAGATCCTCTCAAACCTCTGAATACAACTGAATACGAAACATCAGGGAGGATGCACAGAGGCAAGGAACTTATGTCATGCAAATGCAAGGAAATGTCAACTGCTCCACCAATGCAAACAACACCCTCACTAACGTGCGCCACCTGCTGGCACTGGAAGTTACGCTTGCTTGCGTGTGTGTGGCTACATACCAATGCAATACGCTCCTGGGAGCTACAGAAATCCAGGGGGGTGGTGAACCTCACTGATGTTCTGGGTGGACACTTTCTTTCGATGAGCTTGGCAATTGTTTCGTCTGGTATTCCTTCAGCAACAATTTTTAGTGCGAAGGCGGCCGGACCTCTCACATTTTGCAAGTCTTTGGTGCTTGGAGAAGCAAACGCTTCACTTGGCCACATTTCCTTAACAACGTAATCATCCAAGGACCACTTCATCAGTCCTGTAAGGCGTGAGTTTCGCTCCTCATTCATATCACTGCAACGGCCAGTTGGCGATCGTAACTCAGTTATGCCGATGTTATCTTCCACTGCAGCTGCACCCTGTGCGTATTTCATTGAGTACCTAAAGTTAACTTTATCTTTCGTCATGATCGCTAAGCACTATTGTTTTCGCTTCTGGTTCATACTATTGATCGTTGGTCCTCAGAAACCTTAAGTAATAAAAGGTCCTGCAAAACAAGAGAAACATGTGCAATGATAAACCACGCGCTGAAAGAGGGCGTGGAATGACACGGTCAAACTCAGAGTGTTAGAGGGAATAACAATATATGGTTTATCGTGAATAATGACAAGGTAGTTAACCACTTTTTATGCGTGTGACAAAGTGACTGTAAATTCAGGGAATATACACGGGACCGGATGTGACAGGAAAGGTATAACAATAATAATGACAATAGCACGCTTAAGCGACGTTTTCCTTCACTACACGATAGACGACACTATGCGTACTCCATTACTTTAATTACTCTGAAAGTGAGACATTTGCCTGGCGAGCAAGTTGTTCCCTGCGCCAGTTGGGCATGCACCTCCGAGCGTACCCTCCATGCGGGTTCATCATAAAGTATGGCCGATCGTTCCAGACACAAAATCCCACACAACTTACGAGTCCAACTTGTCCGCTCACCACACCACTCAACCAATAGGACCATCCCATACCAGTAAAAAACTGCGCTTCACTGCGCACCAAGCGATACTCCAGTGGGTCAGAAGGAATTGGATAACGATAATACAACCGCCGGCCGGCGGCGTTTATGAGTAAACCTTTGCGCCACAGTAAAGTCCCTGTGCCAATGGCGACCGACCAAATGGCAGTGTTTGTGGCAAAGGCCTTCATCCACGCCTGACCCCAACTATTCCGTCGCCCGCTCCACATCGCTTCAGAAAGGAAGTAGTGAAGGGTGGTGCCAACGAGAAGGCCCGGCAGAGAAATCCAACCGACCTGACGCATAACTCCGTTAACGGTGTAGCGAGCGCGCTTCTCTGTGTAAACAGCCATACCAGTGCCAATGCTCGCCACCATGACAACCATAAAGGCTGAAAAGAGTAATCCGATGGACATGCAACAGAAGTTACATCGCTTTTCATGCGCTCGCTTTTCCTTCACGGTTACGGGAAGCTCGTTCGCTTCGTCCCCAACTTCCGCTAACAATTTGGGGTTTGCCTTCTTAACCGATATGATCGAAATTTTGGTCGCGTCCAAGTCTGTCATTCCCCTTCACTTCTAATACGCGTAGTCACACAAATAAATAAGAGATGTATATACACACGTATTTATAAAAGACAGGCAAAAGCAAGAAATCATTAGGGGAAACCCGGCAGTCCACACATAACACTTCATCAGTATATATACTGACAAAAGTATTGTCTCATACTAGTAAGTACGGTACACAAAGGGGTGAGCTGCATGGTTGGTGTCCTAATGAGGAAGATAGCGTGCCGTGCCGTGGTAAAACCCAGAGCACTTTATCACTTCTGCAACATCAATTGTTAAGAAACAATAAATATCAGAAATGCCGAAGTGTTTACTCATTTTCGCCTTCCTTTAACACTGCACACTATCAACGGAAAAAAAATGGTTACATGCGCCACCACAAATATACGCATTCTTTTAATACTCCGTTGACTCATATTTTGGTCGAATTAAAATGATATGTGAATTGGTGTATCTACCTGCCGAGCACATTTTCCAAAGCGGAAAACGTTTCGAAAAAAAAAAAACAATCAAAGAAAACACAAATGTAGTGAGTATCTTTCCCATACAATGCGCGGGTGCAGGCAATTTCCTTCCTCTTAGTTCCCATCCCTCTCTGTAATGAGGTTTATAGAAAGCGTAATCTATTTGATCTCTCGTGCGGCCGCGAAGAATATTACACAAGTACCAACGAAACGAAAACGAGTGAAATGGCAATTGACCATGGCGATGGGAGCGATTGCAAATAAAAGAGTGAAACTTCTATACATTCTCCACAGCAACGGAACACATACACGTGCTCCTTTATATGTGGGGAATCACCAATGTGGAGTGACGCGGGCAAACACACTCCAATCCACGCGCGTGCGCATTTGCATATGAAACTAGAGGCGCTGGTCGATAGTTTATTTCCCCTTCTTTGCTTCGAAAACCACAATCCGCTGGCAAGATATGTTGTCGAAAGAGTTTGCGCGGCGTATCATGTCGATGTGATCAGTGGATAGCTCAAGTGTTGCGCTGATGGTCCGCTTCAGAGCACTACGGTGCGTCAGCACGGTATCGATAGCCCCGTCAGCGTCATGCGTTGCAACGCCTTGTAATGCTCCCGTGGAGAGTGTCGACAGCGTGGTACCGGTGAAAGTCGATGACAGAGATTTGTGCTGGTGATCATCCTTTTCCAACTTCACCTGGGCATTGCTCTCCTCTCCGCTTCGTTGTGCCCGCAGGTGTCTCTGCCGCAAACGCCAGAGTTCGTGCTTGCGCACCAGAGCATCGGATTGCGCCTGCTCTGTTTCTTCGTCCAGTTCTACAAACCCCTGGGACATGCCATTGCAGGACATGAATGGATCCTGCGTGGACGAAAGGGAGGGTGCGGTTTCTGTCGTCAACTCAACCAGAGCTCCTTCCCCTGCGAGAAAGTTGGAGTCACTAGCCGGTGGCGTCATGACGGCTGATTCGTCACCAATCACAAGTTCCCCCATCACTCCACCCAAACTCGCGTCCCCTTCTCCCGCGCTAGAAAATGACAGTTGTGAATTTGTCATTTCGCGTTGCAGCAACCGCTCAAAGGTTTCTTTTTTCTTTTGCTGGACGTTGGAGAGGAATCGGTTGGTTATGTCTGCCGCCACTGCTGACGACCATGTGGAAGACGCTTGTGATACGCCTGATGGAGTAAATAAATTACTTCGCTCGTTTATCCCATCGTTAAGACCAGGCAAAGAACGGCAGAGAACCTCCTTCATACTCACATGCCTCGCTTCCTTACGGAGGGCCTTTTGCGACTGACGGAACAAAACCATTGGCTTTGCATCCTCCTTTTCGCGGTATTTGCTGCTCTTATGAACAGTGTCGTCGGAAGCAGTTGCCCGCCGTGCCTTTCTGGACTCTTTTCGCCCCTTCTCTCCACTGGCAGTGCCCTGCCTCTTTCTTTTTTTCTGTTGCGGATCAACGTGCGAGGCAGTAACCTCATCTGCCTCCACTTCATCAGAGAGGAACAACTCACCCCGTATTGGCTCAGTGTCTAACACATCATCCAACAGAGGGTTAGTATTGGTTTGCTCATCACCCGCTGTAGTTTGCAGTTGAACCTCCTGCTCCTCGAAGAACTGACGAACTTTGTCAAGTGGTGACATGGTTTGCATGGTGAGAATTGCCTCAACCCCTCCCCCGCCATCGTTAGAATTTCGTGGTGGCGTTCTCGCCTCCCCTGGACACGAATTCTCCATGCTTTACGGGGGAAAACTTACAGGTAAGTGAAAGCCTTGTCTTTAAGAAGGCAAAACGCTTTACTGTTTCCTCCCTATCGAAGAAAAAATTTCCCTATCCCTTTTGCCCAAGTGAAACAGCAGGGAAC
>NW_027122994.1:84203-85603 GCF_001457755.1 Trypanosoma equiperdum | reverse complement strand
GGGGGGGGGTACTGTGAAGGTACCGGTGACAAGGCAATCCATGCACTCTAACTGGCACACAATCCAAATTCCGAAAAAAACATATACGAGCCAAACAACAAGGGGGGGGGGATGCAGTGCGCTCTGTATAAAAACAAACAAACAACAAATCGAAAGGGCGCTCACCATTTCTCTTCCCTGTAATTTTACCCTTCCCTTTCCTTTTTTTTACTTATTTTACACTTAACACACCTCTGCATGCTGTCGCTTGGTGAAACAGTGCTCAAGGACACTCACTGTATCAACTTGGTCATTAGCCTTGGCGCACTCCAACGCTGTTAGTCCAACCACATTTTTCACTCCCCGCATTGCTCCGCTGCTCAGCAGCAATTTCACAACATCCACGCGACCGCTGGTCGCTGCGAGGTGAAGCGGCGTGCGCTTCATTCCATCTTTCGCATTCACATTTGCTCCTTCTTCCAGTAGCCTTGCGGTAATGGACACAAACCCTCGATCGGCCGCATAGTGTAACGGAGTCCACCCATCTGCGTCCGCTGCATCCAGGTCAATACGCTGTTGTTGCTGTTGTCCAGAACATTGAGCGGAAAGAATGAAATCAACAACTCGAATATTACCCGAGTATGCCGCGTGGTGCAGGAGTGTCATCCGGAATTTGTCGTATTCGACTACGGAGCCACCGTGCCGAACATATTCCTCCACTCGCGCCTCATTACCGTTTCGGCACGCGTCGTAAATGGTTTCTTGCTTTCCACCTGTTGTCATATGATGCAAGAGAATTAATATGTGGCGAAATCCAGTGGCTAGTGAACTTCCTGCATCTAACGTTATTCAGGTACCGAGAGAACGAAAAGAAAAAAAAAGAAATAAAGATGGAGAAGTTTTGCAGTAGGCCAGCATAAGCCACAGAAATGAACGACTTCAATTTGGCGAATCAGGCGAAAGTTTCGTGTTTGCATCCACCCTTTTCCTTTGGCAATACTTTCTTTTAGCAATTAAAAGAAAAATTATCCCTCCTTTCGAAGAAAAAAAATATTTGACGCTTCAGACGGTGCTCCTCTCTTTTTCCCCCTTTCCTTTATCTTTCCTTAAATATTTTCTTCCTCCTTTTTCCTTTCGTGTGCTTTCTACTAAGTGTTCATATTTTCTTTGCCTCTCATCAACTTTTACCATCAACTTTTTACTTCGAAAGAAGAAAAGAAAAGAAGTTGTCTCTCAATTTATATTTCACTCTTCAGTAAATGTAGACAACCTCTTACACGCACACTCACACACACAAATATAATTATCCTCCCAACTTTGTTTCTGTTTCATTTTTTTTAAATAGCAAATTGCCGTACTTTACCTCAAGCACATAATCTGAGGAAGGAGAAAGCAACAAAAGGATACAATCAATCACGCAG
>NW_027122994.1:83102-84193 GCF_001457755.1 Trypanosoma equiperdum | reverse complement strand
ACAAAAAAAAAAAGAAAAAGAGGACCCGTCCACAGCCCAAAGAAACAGAAAACAAAAGCAAAACAAAACAGAAGCAGCAAATATTTATATATAATATTTATGACACACGCACACACAAACACACAAACACATACATAAGAGTATACATTAATAAATATGCATCTTAGCGTTTATGTGCGTGTGCTCTTCCTCCCCTTTCCCCTCTCAAATACCCCCCTTTTTTTCTCTGTTACCGTTGACATTTCTTTACTGCACGGGAAGTTCCAGTTATTTCCATCCATCCATCCATTTGTTCATTTTTATTTTTTTTGCTTCCGCTTTATTTAATTTCCCCCTAACTTCATCCACCTCTTTCACTCTTCAACACACCTACACCTACACGTACGTGAATACATGTGCAAATGTAGCTTGTGTGCTCCTGCTATTGTTGTTGTTGTTGTTCCGTCAGTGCGTGCCGCAACTGCTTTGCCACACAGGTTCGGACATTAAATTCGTTCAAACGTTTGGACAAGGCAAAATTGTGGACACAGAAGTCGAGAAGAGATGAACAGAAGGAGGGGGGGAAAAAAAAAATCCAAAACAGAGCAAAGAGTCAGTAAATTAACAAATACGGCGAAGTCGTACATCAAAATGAAGTGTGTGGATGTTAAAATGGAAACTGGGAAAGAGAAGAAAGAGAAGGAATGAGCATCGTTGTGTCTAAAACATATGGCCATAATATTATTTTATTTCCCCTTACTCTTTTTCTTATCTTTAGGGGCCGAAGCTGTTTGAGCCGCTTCCTCATCAGGACCCGCCTGTTGCATGAGCTCCGCAATGTTCTTTTCCAAGTCATCGATACGGGTGCCCATTTCGTCAATACGAGTGATAATCGTATCCGACATTTCTTGGAAGCGAGTCTGCATGTTTTGAAGGAGACCCTGCACAAACGTAGTGAGTTCTCGTGTGGCCTGTCCTGGTTCTTCGTAGTCCATGGCTATTCAATACCAACAGCAAGGAAAAAAAAACACAAGGTATAAAAATGGGAAACGGAATATATAAAGATATATTCGTATATTAACTCTGCTACCTTTTTTTTTCTTTTATGAAAC
>NW_027122994.1:60698-83087 GCF_001457755.1 Trypanosoma equiperdum | reverse complement strand
TTTTTTTTTTTTTGCTGTGCTTTCTTTTTTTCCTTTCTCTTTGAAAAATTGTTTGCGAAGTGTAAGCTTTCCCTTCTACACCCAAAGCACAAATAAAACAATTAAAACGAAACCAAGAGAATGTGAAAAGAAGACGAAGTTGCCCAATACTGACACCAGAAGTTTTATAATAACATGAAATACAACGCACAAAAGTATAATGATGTGTTTTCATATATAAATAAATATTGAGAGGAGAAAAGATATATATATATATATATTTATATACCTGCATGCAAAGGATGAGATGATCTTTTTTTTAAAAAAAAAACTGCTTCAAACTTCTTTTCAATACCTCGCTTTTCTTTGTGCGCGAGCTATAAATGAAAATGTTGCAAAGCCTATTTCGAAAAATAACTGAATACGATCAATTATCCTCACTTTCTCCCTCATCCCTTTTTGTTCGTTCCGCCGCCGCCGTTTTCCCCCACTTTTATTCACTTTTCCTTCTGTCCGTATTATTTTCAAACCTGTCTGAGTGGTGACTGACGGGAGACTGGTTTTGAACACATTGGAAAAGGAGCAACACACTAAACAGCAGAGTGATTGAGCACCATACGCAACTCAACCGTCCCGTTTTGAAGGTTGACACATACACAGACACTAACAGCAAAAATAAACATAAAATCATTGTGACGCTGGTCGCAACTTACCCTTTTTCATTGCTTTTTTTTCCTTTGCCTGCTGACCGCAAGCGCTCATTCGCCTTCTTGCGGTGCGCTGCGGTGGTGAAACGCTTCCGTTTCATCAACGTCAACGGGAAAGATATCTTCCGCTGTGAAATCAAGTGTGAGCGGCCGCACGGTTCCGCCATTGCCGTCATCTAGAAACGGTAGTGAAGGATCAACTGCATTAGGATCACCGGAGTCTTGCACTGCCCCTTGCGGGGGTGGTAACTGACGTTGATGTTGCTGTTGTTGTAGCTGTGAGAAAAGCGTCATCGCCGTCGGGAGTTCTACAGCCCCTGCACCACTGTTCTGTGAAAGTTGCGTGAATCCGTCTCGTTCATCCGCCAAAGAAAGCGCATTATCCACAGAGTCAACATCACTTGAATATAACCTACGGCGGAAAAGTGGCAACTTCCTGGCCTCCTCCTCGGGAACAATACGAATCCGCGAGTTCATTTTCATAACCACAGCGAAGCGCAACTTACGCGCGTTGCCGAGAGGTATCGTTTTTACTGAACCTTTCAGCGTGTACTCGGCGACGCGTTTGTTCATATCTACCATGAGAGAGACAAAATCACCCTTATCCAGCGCCTCGAGTCTATCCTCTTTTCGGTGATGCGGGAAGTTGGAGTAGAACACACCCGTCATGTAGTAAACACAGCAGTGCAATGTTTTGTGAAACTCTTGATCCGACATAACACACATGTCGGATATCAGTCCGATTCCTACATACTCACTATTCAGTATTTCGAATGTTATACGATGGCATCCTGTAATGAGGAAATTTTCTCCAATTGTTGCGATGCTGTATACAACGCGAAACTTGTTCCGCTCCAGGTTCACACCGGGACCAGGATTGAACTTAATGCCCGTTTCCTTTGACTCATCACTTAGTTCCTTTATGAGACCGTGCAGCTGGAAATACTGTGCGTCGGTCTTCAACATGGAGAGCCGATCCTCACTCAGCATGCTAAGCATGCGGGATCCTCGAAGATAGTTAAGGATAAACCGGAATGTACCTGGGTCTCTGTCAATGAATAGCGCCCCAGTATCATCCAACAAGGGAGGTTGGAAGCTAGTCGGGTAAGGGCTGTCCTCACCACCAGCTGCGCCGTACCTAAACAACATATCGAAGTAGGTGTCACCTCCATCTTTTTTTAATAATAACTGCAGAGGCACAGTGAATATCTCACCACCAACGTTGAGGCGAACTACCTCTCGGGGGGATATATTGCATAAGGAAGGCAGTGTGGCCATTGCCGCAGTCGACGACTCCCGTTGCTGCACGAGGGAGCCGACATTCCGTACGATCAGCTGGCATCTGCTTACATGCTCCTTTAACTCGTTCCGCAAGCTCGCCGCTTCCATTACGGAACTCGACGAGTAGGCTGCCAAAGGTCCATGATTTGTGAGATTTTCTCTGTCCACATCTTCTTGTGAGAACGGCTCTGCAGAAGTGTCATCGGCGAGGTGAGTTGCAGTCGCTGGCAGGACCTTTTGGCGTTTGTGCAGTTGCCCCGAGGTTTTGCTGTCTTCGCGAGTTCGCTTTTGCCTTTCGCGCGCCCCAGCACTTCTCGGAGGCATAAAACTAACCTATATTAGCTTAGGACCCTGGCAGGTACAACACCAAGTTAAGGCCCTAAAAACACTAATTTTGCACTACTTATTTCCTTATCTTTCCTTCCGTTCCTACTATTGTCACTACTTCCCTTTTGCTTTTGTTAACTGCCTTTGTGGTTACTTTCCCTTTTGGCTACCGCTGCTGCTAAAATATACGTGGAGATGGCTAAAAGACAAAAAATAGGGGGCATAATGAGTGGATGTAAAGATTCTGCAAATGAACGAAAAGTAAAATTAAAAGGAAAACACACAAGCGTATAAATATGTATGAATACACCCGATTTGATAAAACAAACAAGCAGCACGACGCCAATATAAAGAGGGTAAATCGATCAGATACCAGGAATGATTGGCTACAATTGTCAGCTTGTTCTGAAAGAGGTGAGAAAACGATTGCCAACGCAAACGGAAATGAGCAGACGAGGTGAATACGTGCGAGGTGGCACTACTTTCTCTTCTGCTTTATTCTCCCTCTTCAGAAGGGGAAACTGCCGAGCACAATACCCGACGCGTTAGAGAAGTCGACCGACTCACATCCCCTCAGATGTGTTTCCACTGCAACCTTACAGTGTGTGTTGTCTCTCGCCCATCCGCGTCGGATAGCGTTACGGAAAGTGGGTGTTCTCCCATTTTAAAGGCAAAAACCTCTACTACCTCCTGATACAGCCGAGTTGCATCGTTGGTTTCCCCACCGCCTACAGTGTGCACCGCGTCAACGGCACCGCTCAATACGCTCATATCAAGCGCTTGTTGCTCCATTGCAAGACGAACCCGCAGCGGAACGACACGCTTCCACGGTGCGCTCACACAAACAAGTAGTTGCACAGGTTTCATTACAGGTAATATGATTGAAGCCAACTCACCTCCGGTAACGTTTACCAACTGTTGATTACGAAGTCCACCAAGATCGTTTGGGAGTGTTTTGATGGTGACGATGGCATCTTCCAGTGGTTCCATGCATACAGCTTCTGCTGAGGCAATTGAAAAGTCCACGTAAAGTGTGCCACCGCACTTGGGCTGTCCTCGAACCACCCATGGGAGTGGAATTTGCTTCGTTCCGCGTGGCACTTTGATTATCTCAATGGGTGGAACAAGGTACTCAGCTCCTGCAACAATCAGTGCATCCGGTATATTAGCAAAACTCAAGTGACTACACAGCAACTCAATCGTGTGAACCGTGTTCATATTCCGCACACACAGCTCTACATACCTCCTGTCACGTGAAAGGGAAACAGATGTTACCGCTAAACTTGGAGCCTCAAAGACACGAAGGTATGTTTCCTGAACGCGTCTCGGGATGACAGCAAAGACGGGAACGGCACTAGGAATGCCGGGGGGAGCGGTAGGCTGATTATATGGCAACTCCATACACGTGCGGAACACAATGTGCTGAAACGCCTTATTGTCACTTCCCAGGGGTGAAGTGATTGTGACGCGCCTAGTTGTGACGCCACCAACTTCAAGTGAGGATTCTGAACGTTGCTCAGTGGAGGGATCGCGTTCGATAGTGACGTATAGGGAGGAGGCACTTAAGCGCTCTTTGCACCCTTCGCACGTGTCTAATTGACAGGATTCGTCGTGAACCGTTATTTGAAATTTGTGCACCGGCACCCTACCAGTGTTGACCACGTGTAACGTAAATTCAACTGTTTGCCCGCAAAAAATCTCTACCTCATTCACCCCAAGGGCGCACGATACCATCGGTAGTTCCTGTAGCACAGGTATCACCTCTGGCTTCCTCACAGGCATCATAAAAGTTCCACACCACGGGATGTTGCTCAACCTAATCTCCACACCCTTCACAGAGAGAAACCCCGGTGTAGTTGGCAGCACTTGCAGGCACAACTGAAGCTTCGACATGGGCTGAAGCGTGACATTGGTTACCACATAAGTCGACGGCGCATCGGTGGTCAGACCGTGTTCCTCTTCCAAGTTCGCGGTGCCACCGTCACCGTTCAGCGACGAGACAGGGCAACAGCTAAGTGCGACGGATGAGAGTTCAACTTGTGTACGAAGAGGGTTTTTCAATACCACTGTCACCTCACCGACAGTACCAACAGACCACACCACCTGTCCCTGAGGAATAATCTTCCCGTTTAAAGTGAGTACAGTCATCTTAAGTCGTCCGGTGTCAATAAAGGTGAATTGCGCCCCGCTTAGTGAAATTTTTTTCGGTTCCAAATGTGGAGGTAACGGGAGTACCTCCATATCGTCCAGAAAAGGGGGTGTCGAGCAGTGAAGTGACTGGTAATGTGCACTCTTTTTCGCAATGAGTGTCATCAGCGACTCCTGCGTGTCGTCACTGAGAAACGGGTAGTAATCAAATAGCAGCATGGAGGCTACAGAACACTTGGCATCAGAGTCAAATCCCTCCTCCGTTATGGCGTCGAGTAGTTCTGTAAGTAATGGTACAGCTTGTGCCTCACAGGGACGTGTACCCAACCTCAACGACGCACATTCCTTCTTTGTGCTACTACTTTTTGCGTCACCGTTGGCAACGGCAGGGCTCAAAATATCTTGCCCCTGTCGACTGCAAGTCAAGACGGTAATGTCGTCACCTAAACCATTTTCGGGAAATGGAATGCCAGCTACTCGACACGCCATCAAAAGTAGCAAAATCGCGGATCCATTCGCCCCCTTCCGCCTCTGGGTGAGTGCTGCATCGGCGATATAATGTATTGCTTTCCGACAACAACCCGCACGAGCACAGATACGGGGTATTTGCGTACGAATTCGCTGTTGCAAAGTCCCATCACCGCTCTGGGCGGCCAGATCCTTTATTAAACTGAAGCACTCTAACATAGACTGTTTGTCGCCCTCCTCTGCCAGAAGTTCTGCTCGCTTTACGTGTATGTTCAACTCCCTTTCCCGCAAAAGAGTCCTTGGGCCTACAACAGTTCTTAGAAGCTGTAGTGCCTCGTTGAGGTAAAGATGTAGTTCATGGAAACTAAGGTGAATAATCTGCCGCAGGCACCCTAGAGCCCTCCTCCCGTATTTCTCCACTCTTTCGTTGGACATCGTTTCGTCAAGTGATCTGATCCGACGCCTAAGACTTTCGCACTGCGATGAAAGGGGGTCTTCTACTTCCTTCGTTAACCTTTTCCCCAAGACTGAAAGTGCAGTGTTACGCTTTAAAGCAGTAAGTGCCTTCCGCTGGGAGACTTGGAGGGTTGATGTCACTTTATCTATCTCATCCATAGTTTTTTTCATGTCATTCGACCACACTGAACCGTCAAATGCAAGCGATACAAATGTGGACTCAGCGCTTTCCCTCAACGCAAGCAGCGGTGCATTCTGCATGAATCGTAGTGTGGCAATCGCCTCCAATGTTGCCGCGCACCACAACGCATCTGCTCCTCCTAGAGCTTCGTCATACGACATGAGGGCAGCGTTGAACGAACCTAAAATAAGCAGCAAATCCCCTTTTCTTTTCATCAGCGATGTCCCCGAACCGTATGACGGCGCAGCATCAGCGGTGGCACTTCCCTTCCCACTCTTGCTACTACTCTTAAATCTCAAGACGCTGCTCAGGTCACTTGGTCCAGGTTTCGCCTCAACTATTGACGCGATCATCGACGACAGCTCAACGAGTCGTGCGTCTGCGCGCCGCACCATGGCAAATGCAACCTCTCTCAAGACGTGGTTAGCCACGTCATTAATGGATGCTCCTGTAGAGACTGGGATGAGAACTTCCCGTAGACCACCTGATTCTATGTCTGCTGGTGGGTCGAGCACCACGCAGCGGCAGGCACAATTTTTAAAGTATTTCTCGAAAACGTATCCCACCGCCTTGAGGGCCAAGTTTGGCTCATGTTCGTAACAGTTCAGCACCACGACAACAGCAGCCGTGCCCATATGAACTTCCACTTCCGCGGAGGCAGAGGCGGCAACGGAGTCGACATTGCTGGCCACCCGCACAAGGATCTCAAATAAATCGTCGTCAAAATTGTAATTCCTCCCAACTGGGAACGCCTCACGAAGTGTGTGGATGGGGAGGAAGGGCTGCCTCAGTACTGCATTGAGAACACCACGCTCCAAACCAGAGAGGCACTCTAGCACCTGCTCAACACTGTCCCCGCTCATGTTACCATGCATGTTGTCCTCACCATTACGTCCGATGGTTGTTGCATTGCCCTCTCCATGCTCCGAATACAACTGCTTACACAGAGACATGGGAAGCCACAACAGGGGCATGCGACGGTTAGCGCGGAGTTGAGTGCATGGCAGCACTGCCGCGTCAACAACTGGTGAACCGCTAACTACAGGATCCTTCATGTGTTTGGCTTGCAAAACGCGTAATAAAGAAACAAAAAGAAAGTTAGAGTGAAATGCCCAAAGGCTAGAAAAATGGGATATAACTAAGAGGGGGGGGGAACGCTAAACAACGTATAGGGTTGGAAAAAGAAGCGGCTCAATTCTGCTCATTATTGTCAATGCAATGTGCACCCAACGGGTGCCACCGCAAAGATTATTCGGTGTGCCTTACCTAAGTGGTAATGCACAATTTTGTTAGCGCATGGTCACGAGAGGAACGCATCACAATGTGTAAGTCAACCCATTTTCACCCCTTTCTCCCCCCAAACCAATATTTAAATATTCAGAAACGAGTCACAGCGCCCCACCGCTTCTAAATCTGTTGTGGGGAGGGGAGGAGGGAATTGCATACCCCGCAGTATTGCGAAGATTACCAATGAGGGGGGAACTACCCGAGAAGGGGGGGGGCATGTTATAACTTCCCTTTCGCTCACACCAGCCTCTTCACAGTACAACCTTTCCCCTTTATATCCTCCCTCCTCCCCCCTACGGGGGTGTTGATTGGGACCAAGGCATTATTGGGAACAGTAGACCCGCGAGACATGTTGTATAACACTGCATGCAGTTATACAAATGTGTACATTTTCATTGCCCTCACTATTCCCTCCCCTGAAACATCGGGAGAGCGAGAGAACATTTCCCCTTTCAAACGAAACAAAAAGGGTCGAAGTCACCTGGTTGCCAAATTACTAATACAGCACCCACTGCTTTACTGTGGGCATATCAAATTAGCTTTTGTTACAACATAGTTATTTGGCCCCCCCTTTAAATAAAATTTCAACTATTCGTCGTTAAACAAAAGAATGTGCCCGAACGAAATGACACCCACGTTCATTTTGGAGGCGGAGGCGCTAGATTTTGTTCGCAGCGTGTAGTACAATTGCCCTTTCATGATTGTAGGTCCGTCCGACGGATTTATAAAACTCAACTCAAAATGCGATGTAGGGTTGTGTTCGTGCTCATTGTGGTCCATGCAGTTTACATTTCCTTCAGCGGCGTGCTCTTTACTACTTACGCTGCCGTCGACGCAACCATTGTCTTTGATGTCGTCGCTATCGGTGCTGCTCCCGCTGCCTTTCACCCTCAACTCCTGGGACAATTTCCAGACATCGGCAGCATGAAGGTACCCAATGTCCTCCACAAGCTCAGCTGACCCAGCGTCCAACCTAAGAAAGTACGAGTTGACAACATCCACACCCAAAACTAAGGGGTCACTTGGAGATAAGTCAAAGCGAATCATGAAGTAACGATGCACACGTGCGAAGGGGTTGTTTTCTTCCGTTGATTTGCGGGTTAATGCCGCATCAAATGCGTTCACGGTGATTGTCAGTGTGAGGTCCTCATTCTGACACACTACGGTACGCGGTACGTAGCGCCTAGCAAATTCCTGCAATTTCTGGTTAGACGTTGCAGCAGCAGCAGCGGCTTCTGTGTTCTGGGAGAAGGAAGAAAGAAATTCCTTAACAAGTGGTAACGGTGCGACGTTTTGAAGAATGAACATCTCATAGCGCAGCCCAATTGCACCCGCAGATGCCACTCCGTACCCACAATCCCCCATTTCACTCCCATTATTACCTGTCTGTACACACTGAAGTTCTTTATTGTTGGGGCGGCCCTGTCGCACAATGATTTGGTCGTCTAGGAAGTCATCATCCGTCACTTCGGAAGCAACCACGCGTGCTTCTTTGAGAATTGCATCAGTCGACTCGCTAGCAATATTCTCCAATCTACACTTCAACCACCCCAACTCACGCATGTATACGAATTGCTGCGCCACCGACATGTCTTTCGAAGGCACAGACATGAAAGCCCTGCGGAGGTCCTCAAGACAAGTTCGGACAAGGAGCGGGGTGTCAATTCCCTGCAGGGGCTCCAGTTGCTTCAACTCGCTGTTCGGTTTGGTCGCATAATACACCGGTTTCACGAGCGGGTACGAAAGGATGAAACGTATATCTTGCAGGTGGTATGGATGTCGTTTTGCGGTATGAATCCCCTTCAAAATTGATCTATAAAGAGGAACGAAGTTCATATGAAAATAAAAAATAAATCTCGCGACAAGGTTTCCTTACTTTCCCGCTTCATACCACAAATTATGTTGTGTTGATAGGATACACTATCTCTTGTTGGTCACCCCACAAAAAATAATAATAATAATTAAAGGTAAGAAAGCAGCACCGGAAAAATAAAGGTTAATTTTAAGAGAATAGGGTCAAGAGGTGGTCAGAGATAGCAATTCTGGAAATAAAATCCACCGATTCACTTAGGAAAACTTTTCTTCATATCGCATTACCAGAAGGTATAACCATCCCCTCTCCCTCCACAGGGGCACGAATAGCAACAAGATAACACCAAGATGTTGACGGTGCTTTCGGTCGCGCAGTCTGATGCAACAGTAAGAGCCGTGAATAAATAAGGTGTACGTATACGTAGGTGTGTTTGTGGTGCTAAATTCTGGAAGTCTCCCGCCAGATGCACTGCTCATACTCCATCAAGGCACAATCATGAACCCAAAACGAAACTATAGAAGATTATGTGGCAGGGAAAAGGAAGCAAGGAACAAAAGTGAAGATATTATTCCCTTTCCTTTCTGTGCTTTTCGCCTTTATTCATGAGCAATAGACATAGATGTCTCAGCAACAGTTTGAGGGATCCGTTTGCATTTCCCAGGGTTAATGCCGCCGGGGGTTGTTGCGTAATGGATTCAGTTTTAAGACAGCATCTTTTGAAACAGAAGAATGAACAAAAGCACAAAGATAGTTACCACTAAAAACAAGAAACATGTTTTGAACAACCCGGCCTCCTGATATTCCGCTGCCTTTTCCAACTCCGCTCTACCACTCTGCACGCGTTCGTGAGTGATCGACATGTTGTAATCAATACGGTCGAGCACGGCACCTTGCTCAATAACGAGCGTTTTCATGTCAGAGAACATCTCGTGCATGGACTTTATTGATGTATATATGTGTTCAAATTCCTTCACACGCTCATCCGCCAATTGTTGATTGAGAAGCATCGCCTCTACCTGCTCCTGAGACATGCCCTTTTGGAGGCAACGGTTCATTACAGCATCGGTTTCAAGCTCCTGCTCGATGACTCGCTGTCGTTCACTGTTTCCCCATCGCTTCGCGACCGATTGCTGCTTTTTTAGATCCATAACGTATCGCCGCTCGCTCTCACGGTATAATTTACCAATGTTGCTGAGTTCGTTAACAAGACACATCTTCACATTACGAAGTATACTCAACTCCGCATCAGTTCCCTCGTCAGGGAGCTCACGCATGTAGGCCACTTCGAGTTCATTAACTACTTTCTCACTCTGCTTGAAGAGATTATCAATAGAAACTCGCAGACGCTCAATATCCATTTCCTCACGTCCCTCGTCTCGCGACGAGCTAAACTCAATCTTTAGATTGTTTCGCCACAGCTTTTCCAGCGACTCCATATGCTTCCGAATCTTTCTCTGCAGCTCGCGAACCTCATCCATCTTCTGCATCCACAGAGGTGCAACGAAGGTGCTAAAGGTTGAAGCACCTCTGTCCTCTTGTAAGAGACCTTGCGAGTCAGTTTGGCGAGTTTTGGCGCTGCGGTATTGAAGAAACTCTGTCGTACGGTCACGGGTCGCCATTTGAGAGGGCTCTACTTTTCTTTCTTTCTCTTATTCTTGTCTTCCCTTTCTGTATATGTGCTAATACAAGGAGTTCACAACGTGTTTCAGAGGTGGAGCTCGGTGGTGGATAAAGAAAAGAGACGTTTAAAACAGCGACCCACCGGCTGCCAATATCAACAATAATAGACCACACTAAATGGTTTCACAGAGCAGGTGACGTGGGGATATTTCATGCATAACATCCCTGAATAAAAGGAATGGGCTCCTCGTCCGAGTTCAGTAGTGGCACCCTGGAGAATGATGAGCAAGCGGCATAAATATGGCCACCTTCTTACAGAAATCCTTCCATCGAATACAAAGACAACTGGAAGAAGTGAACAAATGGTGTAATGACAGACGTCTCAGCAACGAAATTAAAAATATCAACAAGTCCGCTTTGGAAGAGGGAGGAAGGAAAAAAAATTCCTCTCCTTTCCCATAACGGAACAGGAGATATGAAGTAGTGAAGGCAAAGTCCCCATCCGCTCTTCCCCATTTGACTACCTAAACAGCATGGGATATAGTTCACACCTTCACTTATTGTTATTCCCCAGTGCTGCACAGCAACATGGAAGGAGATACACTCCGCTAAAATTATTACTTAGCAAAGGTATATACATCACGAAATCAGTTCGTGAGGTCCCGTTGAGAAAGTACGATATTTCTATGGATAAGTGTGTGAGTATGGTGGTAGTAGCTAGACTGCCCGTTTGGTGCACATATCAGTTGTTAAGCATCCCCATTGCACTTCTTTTCTCGCCTACTGTCTTTGCTCCATATGTTTGCACATGGAAAAGTGTGCGGACAAAGGGGGAGGGAAGAGGGAGAACATAAAATGGCAGTCAAGTTGGACGACGAAGCACTAAGTGGATTAAAAATTACGCATTTTCATACATTGCTCACAATTTGGATAAAACGAAGTAGGTAATTATTGTCACCGATAGCCATATATATAATAATAATACTTTGCATAACACAACTGCACCTTCCGTAGGGTCTTTCCTCACCCTTCCCAGCTCGAATCCCATCGGCATAACAATCCCTTTTTGCCCACTCCGACAACTCTCCTAACACGCGTTATTCACTCCGCAACACGAGAGGCAATTTGTGCTGTACGTTGTCTAGACCCCTCCCCAGTGAGTGCAGTGCCTGCAAGGCGAGCCTCAATTCCATACTTCTTCGGGCCGCCTCCTCATCGGCTTTGCGCAACCTACTCTCTAATTCCATCTTTTCCTCTGAAAGCTCATGAAGCTCCTTATGTAGGAGTCGGTGACGCTTTTCCAGGTCGTTATACTCTTCCTGGCTCACACACTTAGTTGCTTGCGTTGAAGCCATCGCCTTTTGGTCACATTTGTGCTTCAGTCGGCGACATTCCATACGCCAGTGCTCCAACTCTACGCAAGCATGGTGGTAACGTTGTTTAAGCAAAACATTTTCGTCTATTGTCAGCTGCAAAAGTCGCTCACGCTCCTGAGAGTCTCTCAGGGCGGTTGTTTGCTGTTCCTGTTGCCTTGCCTTTCCTTCATAACCGACGTTTTTCAATTGCTTGTGTAGTTGGCTAATCTCACTCATCAAATGTTCCACGTCTTTCTCATGTTGGTTCCGTTCAAGTTGTAGAAGCTGACGTGCCTCTCGTAGCTGATTCCCTTGCGACTGGAAGTCAGCGTCACGTGTGGAAGTCATAGCTTCCTTTGACACTGTGTATGGTGGTCCTAAAAGGGTCTCTACGCCCTTCCCCAAACGTGCCTTTACATTTTCTGAGAGAATTTGAACTGCGGCTGCCGTTTTCACATCCCGTGGCGTTTCAAAGGGGGATCCATGCGCATCCCCACCACGCGCCGCCCTCCCTCCCGTTGGGTCCACCCTGTTGGTGGAGATTACACCGAGTGCTGCTCGCGCAGCTGGCTCATCCGTGAACAGACTATAGCTCTCAGCCTCGGCTTGGGACACCTTGAGAAGTTCCCCAACAAAACGGTCGTGCCCTATGGGACCGAAGACCCGGTTGTGCAGCGAAAACCAGCGGCTCTTTGGGGAATAAAGCGAAGGATCACGGAAATATATGGATAAGTAACAAAAGGCCCGTGACGGCGACGGATCTGTGGCTACCACGTAGTACCGCCGAGCCCGCGAGAGTTCGGGTTCATCAGGTGAGTTCACATCAATTGTAAATTCGAAGAGGTAGCCACGATTTTCTATGGTTTCTATATGACGGACCAACTTCATTTAAACACTAAGCTACCTGCATTAGTTTTTGTACATGTACACAAGAACAATCGAGAGGGATCAAAGTATGGAGAATCTGAGAATGGTTACATCTGTGCAACCCACAGGTGCGTGTACACCAAACCAAAGTAGTAACAGTTCATAAACCCGGCTCGACTGAAGCGGGACTTAAACCTTGCATCCCTACGTGCCGCAACTTCAGCAGCAACCCTCACACTTTTTTTGCGTTCGCTCGCATGGGTGACGTTAATGACAGAAAGTATATACCACTCATGTAGATCTCCTCCACTGCGTCATTCAGAAACATATTTGTGAAGAAACAGGCCTCCGTGAACATGTCGTTACTTTCCTGCGCCTAAGGGTTGTGGAGGCGCTGCGGTTACTTGATCAACACATTCGCTACCGTGAATAAGCACTGACGGCATACCGGTGGTTAGACCCTTCACCTGCTTTCCCGGTGGTCGTAGCATCGCGATGGATGAACCATACCTCTTACGCTCCAACTTCTGAAGCTCCTTCGTAAGATCAGGTTGTGTGGGTGCAGGGTTGTCGTTAAGTGCGCGTATCTCACCGTTAGTAACGTACTGTGCCATGCGCACCCCGAGTTGACGCCCACCAGTTGATTCATAGTATGCCTCACGACTTCCGAGAAATGTCCACGGTAGTGGATGCATTTTCACGTCGACAATATCAGGGAAATACGGAATGGTATAAGGTTTAAGGAGGAAGGCCAGTGGCCGATCTGCCTCGTAGCGACCCTTTTCCACACCCTTGCGGGTACCAACGTTTGGTCGACGGAAGTACATGTCGGCGCGTGGGCACACAAAATGCGCCTGAGTAAGATAAGGGTTGTGTGGGTCCTCCGGACATCGCATGATATTGGCCTTCGGATGTTTTGTTGGCACAACATTTTCTGGCCACAAGAGTGGATTGCGCCACGGACTTGTTTGTCTAACGTATTTCATCAACCCTTCGTTGGTTACCTTTTTCTTGAGAGAGGTAAACGCTTCTGCCTGATCTAGCGCAAGGGAGATATCAGCGGGAGTAACAGAGCTACCCACCTCAACCGCTACTGCCTTTGAAGTGCATTTGCCTCTTGAACAACCACTGGTGTTTGTGTCACGCTCGCTTAAACCATGTGCGGATTCACCCTCATGCTTCTGCTCCATACTTCCCGGTGTAACTGGCTCTATTGCCCGTTCTTTTTCCACTTCTTCGCTCCAGTTCCTTAATTCATCCTGCAGTTGTGTGGGTGCCAACGGCAAATGTCGTACGGTCCCAATTTCGCGCTGTGTTAGGAGCCGCTCCGACAGTCGCTTCGCTTCAGTTATTGTTAGGCGTTCCGTGGGAAGTGCGTGAAGGCAGTTCATCACCATGTCAAAGCGAAGTGCATCAACACCTCCCATATGATAGGCACTTGTAACAAGTACTGGATGCGTTATGTCATGGAATAACAGCTCTTTTCGTATATCCTCCAACCTAAACACATTTCGCGACTTTGTAGTGTCTAACTGGTCACCTTTTGTTACGACAATCGTGAAATTTGGTACTTCCTTGGAAAGGAAACGCAGCAGATCGAGGTCTTGAATATAAACTCCGTGCCTGTAGTGCACATCCATGCAATAATACAACATCTTGAGGTTCGGTCGGCACCGCACAAAGTTCCGTAGTAGAACAGCATGTTGAAGGAGCGTGGACCATGGCACCGAAGTGCCGCCGAATCCCGGAAGATCCACAATATTGAAGACACCTCCACCCACATTAAAAAAGTTCATCGCATCACGACGCAACTTCACGTTCGAGCGTCCTACTTCTCTAGACGAGCGAAACAGAGACCTCAACAGTGAACTTTTTCCACACTGCCCCCGTCCTGCGAGTGCAACCTCTGGCATTGCGGGGTTACCATCTGGTACAAAAGAGATGTTTGTGGCACAGCAGACGTGTTTATGTCCCCTGCTAAATATTTCATCCGCAAGCTGAGCCATAATGACGTCGCGCCCGTTCAAATTCGAGGAGCGTACCGTAGCCAAATGTGATTGCTCTTGTGCAGCGATCATTTTCACCCTTGCACGGTGCCGCTTCTTCATGCGATCCATAAACATTTGACGTTGTAACTTGCTTGGACGACGAACATTCTTGGTTGTTACCTGCTGCGTGGCGCATGATTCAGTGAGCGGTGAGGCGGCGGTCATTGCGGTTGGGCCGGCTGCCGTCCCGCGTTGGAAAAGGCGAACACTCCACCACATGAACAGCACACAAAGTAGCTTGCACCCCGTGGGGGCGGCAAAAAGGGGATGGAAGCCTTGCGCAGAGAAGTGTTAAAAAAGGGGGGGGAAATGAAGGGCCGTTAATAGAAACATGGAGGGGTACCGACACACTCGCTTGATGGTAACAGCACAGAATTTGCAAAGGAGATAGACAACAAACTGCCGACCTTTGAATGGAACAAAAGAAGACGACAGAGGAAATGTCCTATCTTCTTACATTTGATGTGCACCAGAACGCCATCGTGCCCACCTCCTGCCACCACAAGTATACAAATTTAATGTATTTTCTTCCTTTGATGGCCAGCAGCATGCAAACTGTTTTTTTTTATTTGATTAAAAATAATAATAATAATAACACACACATACATAAAAATCAAATCTAATGTAGACACATCCAGTACGAAAAGCGGAAAAACAAACGCGAGACGATGGTGGAGGTGATGTGATAGCGGAACAACAAATGAACCACACATCAGGCTACACCAGAGCACAAAAGGTGTCCCAGGAACACAACAAGAAACACCTTAATGTTTATCATCTTGACATTATCCTTTACCTCTCAGTGCCGCTCCCTACGTACCTCAGTTCTACAGCCACCCTATTGGAAGGCTGAGATAATAAAGGGGCTATGAACACCTACAACACAGTCGCGCCTCTAAAAATGAAACTTGGATTGTCCCATCGCCGCAGCCCATTGCTGTACCGCAAATGAAACGGATCTGGCGATCGGTGAGGCACATCCTTCCAAGGGTCGATGTAGTCAATCCAATGCACAACATTGGAAGCGTTAACATACGTGTGAAACTTTGGCAAAATCTCATCAATTTTCATGCCGTTTGATTGACTTCTAATCGCTGATGCGAGAAACGCTTCGAAGATTACCAACCAGCAAAACAACTCTATCCGCTGCACAACTGCAAGTATGGATTCACCGAGCAAACGCTGGTTTTTTTCCCTTTCTGCTTGCTCCATAAGCATGGGAATTTGATCAAGAAACAAGAGTCCTCCTGGAGACATCCGCTTCATTACTTTCTGCACCATAATGGCGCACCCTTCAACAGAAACAACAGTGTTGTCAACGCTCTTACTCAGTTCATCATAGAAGGGTTGTAAGAGGGAAAGGCACGCCGCCGTTTCGCTTGAAAGGAGCTCATGTGGCGCTAATGTAGGGACCACTGATTCTTCTTGAAGTGGCGTATCTGGGGCCAGGGTTCTCTCTAAATCTTCCTCTTCCTTCGCCGCCATCTTCAACAGACATACGGCGTTGAACAACATGATCTGATACGGTTCATCCACTGCAACAACGATCTTGTAACCGTCACGCATCTGGTGAAGACACTTGATCATAAAATCAGAGAAGGATGGACCTCGCGACCGAATACAAACTGGCGTGAGCCAAGGTCTTTCGTGTAAAAACCGTCCTTCGTGCATAATTCGCTGACCCACATGTGTCGCCATGGCACTAACGGTCGCGACGTTGTGTACATTGGCGCCTTCCCCAAAAGCGGAACTCTTTTTGGCGGTTGTTCGAGACGGTTGCCCAACCGAAGGTTTTCTTTGCGATGCGACCGAAAAGTCGTCCCATTCCAGTGTTACGGAGTTCTGATGATTAAACGCCGTCTCACTTCCATGGGAGACGGCATGGTCACTCGGAAAGTAGCACGCGGAGTCGATACCTGTGGAAGAGGTGTTGCGATCTTCTCTACACTGGTAGCCGTGTTCGCTGCAATGCACACTGGGCATTGGCGGTGCGATAATAAGTGGTTGTAGACCATGTACAGGGGCAGGAATACTGTACTGACAGAGAGGACCTACCGTACAATACTGAGGGTATGTCTCCGTCTGATCGTCAAGAAAATTTTGCTGCAACTCGTGTACGAGGTGAGAGTCCTCGCTCTCTAGCGAAACACCAAAGGTAGAGACAGAGCTTTCACCATCGGTATCGGTAGCTGCATCTACTGCACCACTCGCACCAGGTGTCGTCTTACCTTCTTCAACCCGATGATCGCTAGTTGGTTCCGGGGACACTGTTTCGCCACCCGCACAACTTAGGGTAAATCGACGGCAGCGCGCCGGGGATATTGGATCACAGTTCGAACATTCCTTTGATGATGTTGAGTTACATGGAGCTTTTCGTGCTACTTCTATGCACGGCACTAGTTCGTCAAAGGATGGACGACCTTCAACTTCCTGCAACTCATGACGAGGGACCAAAGAGACTGGTTGACCGTTGATATACACTGCCGGATTATCATAAAGGGTCCACCAAGCCACTTTCGCTTCACGGTTGCTTGAGGTTAGTCTTTTCAAAGTTGCTTCCCACCATCTTTGAGAGAGAAGGACCGGTGCTGCGTATACTCCGGAAATGTAATGTTCGTTGTCCACACCGGAATCTAAAGGCGGGAGGGGTGGTAGTGTTTGCAAGAATTCTTCCTGTTCCTCATCTCTTTCTTCCTCGGTTAGGCTCTCCTTACACTCCTTCACGGCACCCTTCTCCGAACTAGGACCATGGTAGATCCCACCCCTACCGTATGCCCGTACAATGAGTACGCGCTCCTTCTCCAAAGTCTCCTTCGTGCATATTACCGGAACAGGGTATGGTGGTTTCATCGCCTTTCGGAGGGCGATACGCGAAAAAATGTGCGGCGCTGAGAACCAGCTAAATATTTCCGAGTGCCAGCGGTTAACATATTCTTCAAAATTCCTTACGGTTAAAGGTATCCTCCCCCTGCGATACAATTCCAAGTATGCAATATGTAGGAGATTTAGCACCAGCGACTTGTAACAATCATATGCACGTCGTTGAAGCGTTGAAAGACCGGCGCAATCTTGTTGGATATTAGCAGCGTACTTCACGGTGTTGCACCTACCAGCATATTCGCACTCCATAAGGCGACGTAGCAAGTTAAAGTGAGGTGGCGGTTTCGTTTGACGATTCACTGGCACAACAATATGCTCCTCCTCCCACGTTTCCTCTTCGCTGTCAACATCTTCAGTGCCGTCTTCTTTACGTACCTTGATCGCACGTGATGTAGGTTTCAAAATTTTTACGATGCGTGGCATGGGCGGGCATGATATCACATAATTGCCAAACAACTCACCGTGTGCCGCACTGACCTTTTCAACGCACTGTCGCAAGAGAGGTGGTGTTGACAGGGGAAGATCCTCCACCCACTGTGCCTCACTAGATGTTTGGGCACGGGTCCGTAACTTGTCACTCAATGCCGATCCAAGCCGTTTCCTCCATCGGTGCCCGCGATACAGCGCCTGAATACGCACCACAGCATTCGACTGAAGGTGTTGAACAACACGAAGAAACGCCGCGTCCTCGCTCTCACGCCTCTGCACCCTTAGAAGTTGCTCCACTGGCAATGTTTTCGGTTTTGGTGGATTCCCCTTGGGGTTACGCCCGGATGCTTTCTTTGGAGCACGCTGGCTTACTGTGACCGATTCTCCCCGCGTTTTGTCCCGTGAATCACGTCTCTGAAGCACTCCCCTCCAATATTCCGTGACGTAGTGAAAGTCTAACTTTTGTATGCGGGTTTTATTTGCAAGAAGAGTTTCCGCCACCTTAAGGCGCTGCACTTCTTCGTACAACGGCAAAACAGTTGCGATAACCCTTGTGAAGGTCATGGGAGCCGTAGATGGGTTATATGAAACCAGAAGAACGCCCGGAACAGATGTAACCGAGTGAGGAAATAGGTGGTCGTGCTTGCGAGAGTGTAGAGCAGCGTCCACGACATGAAACATCTCGAAGAAGTTACGCTGCAGCCTGGGAAGCTCAATAAATGAACACCGCTGCATTGATGCAGCAAGTGAACCGATAGTTTCCTTTATTGTTTTAGTGCCTAACCTCAGTGCCTCTCCAATATGAGCTATTATTTTATCAGTGCCAACGGCGCTATCAAGAACTGTGTCAGGATTACCGTCACGACGCCGTGCCATTAATTGCTCCGTCAAATTAGCGAAGTATGGTATACCTCCCACAAAAAACAAATCGACAGATGGATTCGGCTGTTCGATGAAAACAATCAATTTCGCATCGGGGTCGATTGTTTCGCTAAGGCAACGAACCGCCGCGTCTACCTCAAAACTGTTCGGTGCTATAAGTCGCAGGAGTGGAAGGCCACCGACACATAGCGAGTCCGCTCCATTCTTCCGTGTGCATGCCTTTGAGAGAACACAGTTCGTACCGTCTCCCACAGAAATCTCGTGACGTTCTATTTCATGGGTTGAACTACTTTTCAGCAAATTGTCTACCAGGAGCCGCATAGGTTCACGTGGTCGCAATCGTAATATTTCCTCAAGTGAGGTTGTCACCACATCCTTAAAGGCCTGTTCCGCATCGCGTATGACACTTCTTTCAGCGGAGCAAACACCAGAAACGACAGTTACATTAGACCCGGAACCCTCCGCGGGTGACGCGTGGTCTCGCTGTCGCGACTCATCCCGTTTGGTCTCCTCTGGTGTGAAGAGTTTCATTGCAGCTATCTCCCCTTCCTATGAAATAAACGCTACTCAGCCGTTTATTCCTCGTGATATTTACAGGTCTCGTGTTCACCAATGCAGGTGTAGCTGTCACTATTCTCGCTATGTTAATGGCGGCTCCCTTTTGTTCTATTCCCTTTCTTATTGTTTTCCCTCACTCTTTGGGTAGCAACACTCACGTTAAAACGCGTGTTCTAGGTGAAAGGAGTATTGGGGTAAAAGAATGCAGTTAAAAAAATAAATAAGTAAACTGATCGGCAGCCTAACAAGGCAGAAGTCTATTGCGAGAAAAGGTCAACAACATGACGTAGGTAGCAAATATAGTAGAAAGTTGATCAAATTAAAACGTATGCGTGCGTATAAAACCATGTGCACACAGCTTTGTTACGCTCTTGAACGTGCCTGTGGCGCTGTTTCATTGCAATTTCACTATTACTACCCACCACAACAATAGCAACCGGTGATGAATTGGGATAAGAACAGGTTACCACAAACGCATATATTAAAAAAAAATCACAGAGTTCACATGTTTTTACATCACGCCGTCAAAAACTCCTCGAGTCTCTTGAATTGGGATGAAACAAGGGTAGGCGAGAAGGGAGAAGAAGGAAGGATGCTCATGCGAATTTCTTCACAATAAAAAGTAGATGGTGAAGAACAAAAAAAGGGGGAAGGGTGCGATGCGCACGAGGTCTCACAAAGCAACAACAACGCCAGATGTACGAAGTGCATGTGTGTGTGTGTGTCGATTTTTTCCTTTTTGTATTTTGTTAAAGTATTTCGCGATTATTCATAAAGTTGAATGATACGCCTTTGTATCTGCGTCACCTCAGGAAAATAATCCAGTGGAGTGTTGTGAGGAGAGGGGACGAACGTGCTCTGGAGCTCCAAAAACGAACTTTTATTTAAACCCGACTTCTTTACCGCAGTGGGACGTGCGATTGAGGAAATATTGAACCGAATTATTTCATCCGAGCGGTGGAATATAACCAACACATTACGACCCTTCAAACTGCGGCAGCTCTTAACAACATTAAGGTCACCTGTTGTTACCTTAATAGCACCCCTTGTCACAGTGGCAGGAAACGGTGAGAAGGACACGGCAGCATCGCTAAGGCGCGAGAATGTCCTATCCAACAACACTGGGAAGGGGAAATCGCTATAGCGCCCTGCTAGTGCAGCTGCAACCCCGCCACCAATACTGTGTCCCCACAAAATAAGATTTTTGGGGTTAATATTGTAACGTCGAACCGCTTCCCACACAACAGCCTCGGCATCGTCCACCAAGTCGTTAGCCCAACATACATATCCACTGCTTCTTCCTACGCCGCGCGGGTTGTGAAACAACCAATTAGCATGCACAAGGTGATTAGAAAAAGCCATATCCTCCGTGCTGTTTTCCATTATTTCCGCATTCCCGCCAAAGTATGCAACCCAGTGCTCTGTTGGGTCCTCCGGCATCACCGCTACGGCATCCAACTGAACACCACCCGTAGATTGGACGGTAAACCTCTCCACCCGCTGATCTGTTGCACGTTCAATAACCTGATCAAAGCGCGCATCGCGTTTGGCCTGATTCCAGTTGCTGCCGGATATGAGAGTTGCAGGAAATACGGCAAAGAGAATCAGACCACAAGAAATGGACCATGTCTGCACCAGACTCACTCCAATCGCACGTTCAAGAGGCATCGTCGGTAACCGCCAAGTGGCGAGAAGTGCTGCAAGCGAAGCAAAGGAGGGAAATATTAGGGCACGATTCGCAACACGGTTGGAGAACCCACAAGACCATAGTGAGGCTCCGGATGCCAGCAGATGCGTAATCAGCACGAGCGTCATCATCATTTTGAAGGCTCTCCGGACACAAAAACACGTGAACCCCCACATGATGGTTGGAGCGAAATCTTTCACCGCTGATGGAAGAAATCTTGGGGTGCACACGCTAAGAGCAAAGGATGTTCCAACGAATAAAATCGTTGTGCCAACGCGGTGAAGGAAGTTCTTCGACCTCATTGGTTGTTCTGGTTGAGAATCCTTCTCCATTTCAACGACGGACATTCACGTTGTTATTTCACTATTTTCTTCTAATCGTTCTCTACCACTTCCCGAAGCTTTGCAGCTCCTTCTTTTGTTTTTCTTAACTTTAACAGAAAACGACAAATTTGGCGGCCGTATAATATATGTATATACCAAAAAAGTTACTCTTTTCTGTAATTTTCGGCTAAACACTGAATCTCCTTCCCCAAATTCCTTTTCCGAGGCAGAAAATCTTTTTATACACTACGACACTTAAAGTTCCCGGAAAACAGTAATAACACACAAGGGTAATTCAGTGAGGTTTGACGAGTCTTGTTTTCCCCCCCCCCTCAGTCAGACGCGCTCGTATGGCCCTCGTGCTTACAACACAACCAATATATTTTAAAATATATGCAAAGTTTTGCCCGGAGATCGTACGAAAGAAAGCCCGTTTTGGTGATAAGTTCCACCGCCAACAAATACAAATGCTGTGAATAACCAAGGGATCAGTGGTTAAGCTAACTGCTGTGTACTTCGAAGAATACTAAGGAAAAGATGGGAAGAATAATGAAGAGGAAAATTAACACAACCCACACGAAACTGGTGCAGAGACTCAATTCACAACAAAGCCATCAGAAAAGATATATTGTCACATCAAACGCAGTACATGTAACACATGCAAACACACAGGTAAAAACACACAATATGCGGTATACACTTTCAGCTACATATGAATACGCATTCTTGCATATTCATACACTCATTCGTGAGGAATACATACATATACACACACATATATATATAAGTAAATCCTAATATAAACCCCGTATTGTAGCGTACAGTAGCAACCAAATGAATAGGTATCAACAAATAAGTGATTGTTTCTATTCGACGCAGCGCCAGCCTCATCTCAGTGTGCGTCCCAACCTAATCGTTGCCATTTGGATTTTGTTTCACATACCAAATATAAATAGTGATGACAGTATAAATTTTGATATTAGAAAGGGACTGAATAACGCTACGAAAGGGGGAGTTAACGGACACCCATGGTACTGAATGGTCCAGCAGAAAGGAGAAAGAAGCCAGCGTCAATAAACAATAAGGCCCAAAT
>NW_027122994.1:44981-60688 GCF_001457755.1 Trypanosoma equiperdum | reverse complement strand
AAAAAAAAAAACAAAACAGACATCAAGAGGAATGATTTGTGGATTCTGATCTTTCTCTCCAATTATAATAACAGTAGTAAGATGCATTCGATGTCTGAGAAGGTTCACAAATAACAACGAAATAAAGAAAAAAATGCGAGTAAAATGCCAAAACAGAAGGAAGGATGAAAAGTAAAGTTAAAATAATAAAAGCAACAAAAGCAATGATGATTATAAATAAGAGGATCATCAAAGGGAACAAATCCACATCGTCAGTAGCAGAACCGACGCGAAGAAATGGGCACGATACATACTCTAATTTTCTTTACTGTTATATTCCTTTTATCCTTTCTCGATTAGTTCCTTTTACCTTCTCACAATCTGTCTCAGTCTGTTTATTTATGAAAGAATGAAGGAAGTCGAAAAAAAAAGAGGAAGAAAGACAAAAGAGTGAGCGAGAAATTTAACTTTAGGGTATCCCACGCAGCCACATATGTGCTTCTTTTCGTTTCGTTGTTTCATTTTTGCCGTTTTTGTATCGATCACCCCTTTATTAAACATTCACTTTTAAAAAAGGTATACCAAGTCGAAACGCTTCCTCCGCTTGAATTCCCTTTTTTACCCCTTGTCGTTGCGACATCACTTTATTTGCACTCCCTTTTGCCGTTGTCGTTACCAACTTTGCCTCGTTATTATAAATATAGAAGCATGTATATTTATATATAGATACAGATATATATTTGTAGTATGTTTGTTTGTTTTTCCCCCATACCTTCTAACCCACTTATTATTTCTCCTTGCTTACTTCGCGCCGCGACAACTGAAATTTTTGTACTATGTAACACACAGTCATAAAGCACACATGCTTGCCTTATTGCGCGCAGCCTGTATGTAAAGGGATGATTTTTGTAAAGAATGTTAGCGTGCTCGTGACACCTTCCTCTTTCTCTTCCTCGCTCACAGCCCTTTTCTTTACGAGGGCGAAGGAACACAATAAAAAAATTTTTGGCCGCGCACAAACTGATGACAGGAGCGAAGTGCACGTCAAGCACTTTGGGCTGCAACAAACATAATCACGTTTAAGCAAGATAAGGGGAATCGGATGGTAAGACCACGCAAAAGACGGTTTGGTTACGAATCACCAAACATGCACATACAGAGGAATATAAACATAAATTCTTGTAAGTGGATACTAACCGATTACACATTCTTTGATTAATCATTTTTTTTCTTCTTCCTCGCGTCACATATATAAAATGTAGCGTATATATACATATGTATATATATGCTCTCATTAACAAATCTATTGCCCATTTTTTCCTCTATTTCACCCCTTAATACCTGTGAAAATTCCACCCCTAGCGTCCCCGTCATCAAATTCGCAATCCATAACCACCACATAGTTTGTTTCGAGTTGCTGTTCGTTTTGCAGCTCGTTTTCGTCTTCAACCTTGAGACCTAACGAACCAACACATGCAGAGATAAACATTACGGATGAAATGAGAAAGGTAAGCACGCTGTTGAATGGAATGGGCTTATGACCTGATATTGACCACGCAAACAGTGGGGTAATTGCGAACGGAATCACGCAACGCACTATTGAGCCACAAGATTGGGCAATACCATACATTGTACCTGTGTGAAGGGGTGGCGCAACGCGAGCAGTAAATATTGTAATGAGTCCGAAAGCCCAGGAACTAAACCACTGCCTGGCAAATGTGCACATGAGAAGTAAGGGGATCTGTGCACCTCCCACCGCATACGTCACGAAAGGCATCAAACCAACTACCACAGAAATTATCATCACGGAAATACGCCACAAAACTAATTTGTTGGTAATCACGCGACATGCGAGGTGCAACGTGACGTTAGACAAGAGACACGGGAAACTGTTCGTTAAGAGAAGCGTCCCAACCGCACTGGCCTGATAACCGAGTCCTCCATGAGATGTCCCTGCAATCGCCCACAACGAAAAAATCTCCGAGAACGCCACATCTCCACAGCAAATGAGCATGTAGGTGACTAATACACACCTCGTATTGGGGTTTACAAATGAATCTCTGTACCCAAACGGTTCCTTTTCTTGAGAAGTAGCAACACTTATTTCATCTGCACCGCGCAGAGCCGGGGCACTCGCCTCGCGATCTACTTCTAGATGAGAATCCACCCGACCATTTGTACCGTTAGGTGCTGCTTCTTTGTGTTGCTTCGCTTCTTCGTTTGTTCCGTCCTTCCGAAAAGAAAGCTGTTGAGACTTCTCCCATGTCGCAGTCCCATGATTTTCACCTAAGATATCAGACTCATCAGGTAACCCATTGAAAAAATAATCCGGCTCCGGCTCGACAACTACAGCCTCTATATTTTCATTATTTGGGACCACCTCATGTGTGGCTCTGAGTCGCAGCGAAGATGGTAGGAGCGCCAAAATCCACCCTGGTAAAGGTCGAGCATGAGGATTGGTCTCCGCTAGAAACACCAAACATATGACAAGAGCAAAAATAGCGTAGAAGAAGCATGCAACTGCTGGCATCAGTCCCGGGTAGCGGGCGAAAACGCCATCTTTTCTGAAACCTGCCCAACGAAACATATTGCTGTTTGCGGGATCGTACAGCAGTCCACCCATCGCCGGACCGATTAGAATCCCGAAACCGTACGTGAAACTAACCATCGCAAACCCTTGGGCTTCATTGGTTCTGTCGAGAATATCAGCCAGTACTGTCTTTGCGACCAAAAGGTTTCCGTTCGAGAGGCCATGAAAGAAACGAAAAATGATGCAAACCCAGATGTTGCCGCTGAAGCCAAAGCAAAGAACCATCAACCCACCGATAATAAGACCTAACGCAAGGGTTGGTTTACGACCGTAATAGTCACTCATCCAACCCCACATTTTGCCGCTCGTGAACTGCCCAAGCATGAAGGATCCCAAAACCACTCCTGACATGTAACCGGCCTCCTCTGGGGGACACTTTTCGAAGAATGACACGAGGTATCCAACATAGGGCAGAAGTATTGAAGAACAAAGACTTTCGTTTAGCAGAACGAGTGCTAACGGGAACATCTGCTTCAGGGGAAGCGGTGTAACGGCGTCCGATTTTTGTTGCATTTCTTTGTCTCAATTTAATAACGAACAACTGAACGTACGCAATTAAATAGTGAACAAAGATATCGTCTTTTGACGATAAAAAAAAAAGAGGGAAAGGAAACTAGAACAGTGAAAAAAAAACAAATTGTGAAAGCAGTTAAGTGTGGCTGCTGTAACTAATTGTTATCACTAATCAATACACCCTTTTTTCCAGAGGAAAAGGAAAATTCTTTTAACCTTTGTCACCCCTCTATCCAACCAACCGCTCGGCCCGTGCACCGGTTCGTAGTGGGAACAACGTTCTGAGGCCCTGCACAGTTCTTTTAAGTTAAGAGCTATACTTTCCCTCTATGAGCCCACGATGAAAAGGGGGATGTAGGTGTGACTATGTTATTATTTTTCTAATAAAGAATTATTTATAAATCACAGAAAGAGTAGCGCAGGGGAAATAAGGATGGTCTAACGTTGCGGAGCAAGAAAACAGCTGAAAAGATTAACATAGACACCAGTCACATCAATCTATATTGTTTGACAACATGAAGTGAGTATATGCTTATAGCACACAAATACACAAACGTATAAGTGCAGATACGTCATGCAATGCAACAGTTACCCATATGTCCGATGTGAAACTGGAAGGTTTGAATAAGTGGGAGAAACACCACTCCCCAATTTGTCCTCTAGAAACTCTACGGCACCGTAAAAGCGGAGTACCCGCCTCACTGTCTACCGGTGAAACACACAGTATATAACCCGCGCCAAACTAGGTCAGCGGATCCACGAGCATGGGTGGGTCAAGTTATGCATATACCACAAAATCGATGAAGCTATGCGAACACTCCTCCAACTCTAAGGTTCCACTAGGTGAGAGGTGGTCTTGTACACATATTTAACCACATCAAATATGTAGTCAAATGACTCTTAATCGTCAACACTAAGTCTTTCCCACAGCTTGATGAATTCACGGGAGAGCCGCTCGAGAGACGAGGAACCCGGTATCGGAGGGGACTGTTTCCCCATCCCTTTTTCTGTTTCAACAGCGACTACTAACGGCCACTTCGTATCTCTCGGTAACACAGCTACAACAGCACTACTGCCTGCCTGTGGACACGTCTCCACTACAACGTTGTCGGCTCCTTCAAGAGTGGCGATAGGTCGAAGTTCAGCTGGAGGATGACCTGCGTCCTCATTGTCACCTTCTACTCTGCAGTCCATCTGGTTTAATGCCTCTTTGATGTGACGATGCAGCCACCCCTTATGTCTTAGTTCCATATTTATGGATATGGAGGGATCGACCCCGGGGCTCACGACGGCAAACCGCTCTTCCATTGTTTTACTTGGATGCCATTCAGCGAGCCGCCTGAACGCGTCGTCAAGGCGTACCTGTGCATCTAACGACTCGTAAAAGACGGCATACACGCGGAGCTCCCACGGTATCTCGTGAGAAGTAAGCGAACTGTCAAACGACGGTGGAAGGCAGTCGAAACGCAGCTGGATATTGAGCGCGTCGTACGTTGCTGTTTCACCGCCACTGCTTATGTTCTGGAGTGGCAACAAAGTCACCCCGTTGCGTTCATGGCCCTTTCTCGACCTCGGGATTGCGTCAACCACAAAACAATCTATGAGACCGACTGACTCAACGGCAATAAATGTAGGGAACAAAGTGGAGGAATTATTCCCATCCGCAACACATCGTTGAAGCGTAAATGTGGCAGTGATGGTTCCCTTTATACCGTTCCCTAAACGAATTATAGTTGGCAGACTGTGAACGAACCTTAGTCTACTAACGCTGCTCCTGGGATAGTGTTGTTTCTGCCGCTTGTCAAGTGCGAGAGTGAACGACGATAGCTCCGACAATACGTCGCCTGCTTCTCGTAAGGTGGGTTTATGGATGCATACCGATGCATTTGTTTGTCTCGCATACTCTTGTCTTGGACTGCATTTCGCCACCCTTTTCCACACGGGATGTAGCATGGCGCAGGCCCAACAGCACTTGTAGTGTGCAATAGGGAAATCAATACGTAACTCAAGTTCAGGAACGTGAAGCACAAAAGGGAAACCATCATCCTTCCATGTGACATGGTGCGTCAGCTTCCATGCGTTGCTGCATACATGAACAGAAGAACCTTTCGTTTCCATGACCCCTTCCTTTTATCCTTCCACCCAACGCCCTTCAGTTCCTTCACCACGAGAAACCATTAATTAACTAGACGTGAAAATAGAATCATACAAGAAAATGAAACCAATAGATGAACATAATCTATACGTTGTATAGAGAGGAAAGGAAAGTGTGAGGCGAGTAATAGAGGGAAAACAAACAACGGTGCAGGTGAAGAGATAAATCCCACGTAAACAGTAAGCAAGAGACGCGTGGTTAGGAGGACTTTGGCTCACCATTCGTCTGGTCCACAGAGCGATATTACCCTTTTTTCCACGGTAACACCCCACCACTCCTTCCTTTTCAAACGACTCTTGACATCCTTGATACTTGCTGATGCATTTATTTGCGACGGTAGGTAAGGGAGAGATGCGCTGCCGCTCTAAAACTCACCGAACTGTTGCACGGCCCGCCGAACAATGATGCGAGCCGCTCGCCGCACCTCCGCCATCGTTGTTGTTCGTCCTGTAGAAAGACGGAGTGTGCCTACCGCACGATCCAAATCCACACCAACGCTGCGCAGTGAGGCGGAAACAACAACGTTCTCCTCTGCAGAATGGCAGGCCGCGCCCGAGGACATGCACACCTTATCACCGACCGCCTGAATGAGTCCGTGGGCGGAAATGTATCTTCGCTTACCACTATCTGTCACTTTAAACAATGCAACACTCAATGTATTAGGAAGAGCATGGTCGATGTCACCATTCAACACACAATCCATACCCACCTTGGAAACTTCTTGCTTTATCACCCGAAATAATTCGTCGCGAGTATTGCGCATTGTGGCAGCGTTTGCGGTTAGGTTCTTGCAGGCCACATGAAGCGCCTCCGCCATACCTGTTACCAAGAGCACATTCTCTGTGCCTGGGCGTGCACCATTTTCATGATTTGCTCCGAAGAGAATATTTCGTATACGCACACCATCCCTGACATATAACGCACCAACACCCTTTGGGCCATAGAATTTGTGCGAACAAATGGACAGCATGTCAACGCGCATGGCGCTGACATTTACGGGCACTTTCCCGATAGATTGTGCTGCATCAGTGTGAAACAGTGTTTCCTCACCACATATTTCCTTCACAAGTTTCACGAGGTCATCAATAGGATTAATACCACCAATTTCATTGTTGGCGTGCATCACTGTTACTAGTGCAACGTTTTGTGGGCCACCCGGAAGTTCGAGTAGAAGTTTGCGCCACTCGTCGGTGCGCACGCAACCGGTCCTAGGATCGACAGGGAAGCGGTACACCTCTACGGGTGGTGGCTGTTGCTTTTTTCCACCTGACATGCGTCTATCTCCTCCCTTCACCACTGCCGAATGCTCTCTTTCCAAAAACTTTAACACTTCCTCAACGGCGGGGTGCTCAACGTTTGTCGTAATTATATAGTGTCGACTTGGAAGCCGTTCCCGCAATGCCGTGAACCCGCCGATTATTGCTAAGTTATTAGCCTCCGTCCCACCCGAAGTGAAAATAACATTCGCAGGAGTTACCGCACGAATGGCGTTTGCTACTTTCCCCCTCGCCTCATCCAGCACAAATTTTGCCGCCAAACCATATGGATGGACTGAACTGGGGTTCCCCCACGAAAATGGTACAATAGCCGACATGGCCCTCCAAGATTCCATGCAGAGTGGTGTAGTGGCATTGTAGTCCAAATAAATGGGAATAGGGTCTGTGGGCGTGAGCGGCTGCGGTCGCAGTTTTTTGAGTGGTGGGCCCTCAATGCTACACATTCCCTAAACACAAATATAGTAAGAAATATCGTATAAGCAAGAGACGATGATTCGGTAATTGCAAAGAATGAGAAAACAATTTTTTAAATGCGGACTGGTGAGCACATGAAAGTATATTATATTGAGGCGAAGAAAAAAAAAGGGATGAGAAAAAAGGAGAGTGGGCAGCAGGACAAAAAAAAACAACGCAACTCTCCAACAAATTACACAAGGTGCCAGGGCTTGCACTTCAAAATTATTTTTACTCTTCGAAATAAGGGGAGCCCCTGGGATTTCCCACAACAGGGAAGAAAATGTCGCGGTTTAAAAGATGAGGTAAACGAACCCAGAAATATATATATATATATATTTCTACCATACTCACATCCCCCTCATTTCTCCGTATCGAAGTGACCCTGTCTTCGCATTCTGTCGTGGATCATTTTGAAACTCCCACGCCACCGCGGTGTCGGCTTTCGAGTGTGCGTGCGAGGATTGATAGAGGGGGAGGCTGTTAGTAAAAATCAGACGCTGCCAGGGTAAGATCTGCCAGATCTTTCCATCAAGATTTTTTTCTTCTTCCCTCCTAATACTGTAGGTGCGGCTCTTAGGGATATGCAATACGTAATCAACCACCACCACAGAAACAAGAAAGGAAACATGAACAACAGCATCAACACGAGCAGGTGATCCGAACGGTGAGAGCACGTGACACCGGTATATCCCTATCTCGGTCACTTTCGCTCATGTAGCTTGCGCAATTCCTCCCTCACCTTACCGATGTCAACATCCGGGCACTCACTCGCCACTCCCTCCAGCATCAGTGGAACCTCCTTAATGACGACCGCAGGGGAAAAAGACCCAGCACGAAGGAACTCAACCGTTTCGTCCACGCTTTCCCGAACAATGGAACCGTCCGGGAGTTGAGAAAGAAGATCCTGCATGGAATCTATGAGGCTGCCGTACTGCCCCGCCCTTGCTTGTTCATACAAGCGAATATTGCGAGCATGTTTCGCATCGGCCTCATCGTCTTCTCGCTGCCGCTTGCGCCGCACGTTTTCCAGCATTGTTTCGTAATCATCTTCGATTTCTTCATCCTCATCATTATTATCAAAGTCTCCACCGTTCAAGCCAGTATTACCCCCACCCATACTATTATGTCCCTCACGATATTCACCACCTTCAAGCTCTACAGTCCTCTCGAAACGACGGCGATGAGCTGTCTGATTCTGCCGCGTCAGAGAGCGGAGGGCTGCTTGTCGCTCCTGTTCCTGCTGTTGCTCCAGAAGTTCCTTGGCACTGAGACTCTGCAATTTCTCAAATAGTTCACTTTCCATTTGCAGCTGCTCAGTAAGCGTCATGGGTTCTCCTCTGTTCTTCCTTTGTTCCATCATCTTTTTACGAAGATTGTACGACCTCGCGAGGAACTCCCCTTCAGGTGTTCCAGATGCAGCTAAATTGTTCCAGTCAACCCTTGGAAGTGTTGGAACACTGTATGCAAGGTTGTGCTGGGCCGACACAGACCTGATCCGTTGATTCTCTTCGTTAACAGCTTTTTCAATTGAAGCTGCACTGTTGCATTCTGCAACGAAGTGTTTACTGGGGTTGATTACAGAAACCATCGCGGGTAAAGTGAGGTCTCCCTTACTAATCGCGGATGGAGAAGCCAGCATTGTGATTGCGTTATCTCTTGACAGCTGTAACGGGAAAGAGTCACTGCCAACCCGCAATGTGGTGCTACCGTCACTCCATCGCACAATGCGTGCATTGCTAACAAATAACTTGTCGCGGCAGCCAATCGACCACCGGATGACGTTCTGTGTTGTATAAAGGCTCCGCTCCGTGCTTCTCAATGGAGCCGAAGGGTTTGAAGAAACGTACGGCCGCGGTTCCATGTGAAGTGTCTGACGGTTAGGGGCAATTTTTGGCATATCCGTAAGCCACATTTCCTCATAAAGACCAACATTCTGTTTATCTGGTACAGAAGAAACTAAGCAATCGAATGGCTTAGGCTCCTGAGTACCGATAATTGCTGCACCTTCCTCACCAAATAATTCATAGACATAGTTTACACAAGCCTCCTTCCTGGCCAATTCCACCTCTTTTCTTAGCGCTTCTTCATTGTCGCTCGTAATGTCCACATCTGTCTCGCATATAGTGTCCCCGAAGAATCGCCGCAGTAAACTTCGAGATCCAAGTAGGGCGGGATCCACTACTACTAGTGACTTGTCCACATAAAAGAACGGACCAAAGAGGTCTTCCAAGGTTAAATCAGAGTCCACACTCACTGCACGCGGTGTGAGGTAAGTCGCTGCACCTTCCCCATCCGCAGCACCGCTGCCGCCCTCATCAGTGGCACCCTGAGTGGTTGGGTTCGCCGTTGTTCTTTCCTCCGTCGTCTGCGTGTCCGATTGCGTGGGAAGTAATAGAAGATCCTCATGCTGTTGTTCTTCTGATTCCAGACCGTGTCGATACATTTTCGGCAGGGAAAATAACTCAACTGTCAACGAAAGCCGACTAGGTGAGGCAAAATAGAAAAATAAAAAGTACCTACGTGTGGATGAAAAGCAAAGAACAAAGAAAAAAAAAGGGAATTCTGATGAGAGGTTCTACTCAAGTTAAGGTGAGTTGCGGACATGAACACAGGTGCAAACATGCCGCTCGATGGTGATAGTACTCCAATAGTAAAGAAAGTTCCTGCGACACTGCGATCCGCTGCGACTTAAAAGACATCATGCAAGTGCACAAGCACGATAAACATGGTCTTGAAATCAGCAACCTCATGTTCTGGTTTAATCATGCAGATCCTCATTCCGGATCTGCGCCCGCTGCTTCACACGTCGTTTTTTTGCCTCCCATTTCTTTCCCATTTGGGCGGCAATTGCTTCGCCACGTTCTCGAGCGGCCTCCTTGCGCTTCGCCTGCTTACGTGACACTTGCTTCTTCGCCCTTTGTTTTGGTAGTTCTAACATTAGATCTCCTACTACACGCATTACCTTATTGCTTAGCCCCGTTGATTCCCCGGTAGCTGAAGCTTCATCACCTCGGGCAACCCGCTGCATCTCGAGTGTTGTCTCCCGCTCCAACCGTTCTTTTTCTCGTTTGGCATTTTCCTCAAGTTCTTTTTGAGCCCGCTCTGCCTTACGCTTCAACACGGTATTTCGGTGGGCCCTTTTCTTGGCCATTTGTTTGAGTTTGCGCACCAGTTTCGTCATGATGACGGTAACTAGCGGATAAAGTAGGAACTGCGCAGATCTAAGGGGATCAACGATAGAAGTTATCCTTTTTACTTGTTTTGGCACTTAGACACCACTTCTTTGGAAGCTGTGAGCACGCACTCTCCCTTTCGTCTATGTGTGTATAGACTTGTGTGCACACACCTCTGAACTGCGATTTCACGATCTTGGGCGCCGTATGCTTTACAAGGATGAGCTGCTAGTAAGTCAGTAGAAATAAAACGAAAAATGATCAATCAGTAGGCAGGAAAAAAATTGTCGCGCACGACGGCCATAACAGTAAACAAGTAAAGCATTACTCACCTGCCTCGTCAGAAACATGTGCCATCTATTCAACTGTCCATCCAATACTGCACCGATTATTCCCAAATTCACTTACGGTCATGCGTAGCAGTCAGAAGAATAAAGTCACGAGTATGCAGAGCAAAGAAAATCCGTCTCTGTAAAGTTTCAGAGACATAAAGTAAGAAAAAATCGACGGGAAGGGGAGCTGCGGTTTGTGAGGTTGTAGTCCAACGTCTCATATGGGACCCATAGCCCTTGCTTGTTTCTCCTTCAACCATTTATTGTATAAATAAGCCGGTGGACTTACTAGTGGCGCCTGATGCCGTAGACCATCGGTGGACGTATCACTCTTGTCTCCACCGATATTGCCACTAGTCCCTATACACCCCATCGACTGAGGCATTCTAGGAAAGCGCATCCAATCAGCCGCCGTTAGATTCGGTAATGGTGGTTGTTGCTGGGAGCAGCTAGCTTTCCGTGCCGCGTCCCTTTTTGAATCACCAGCATCGAGGCGGCCGTGGTAGGTGTGCCTGAGGTCATCTCTTTGTAGCTGGTGCACATATGCGATAAACCGCCGTACATCATACAAATCCCCAGGCGACGTTAACGCCTGCAAGAAGGCAGGAAGAAAGGTTGCTTCAAAGTCTGGAATTGACATGCAACACGCCTTGAAGCACCGTATAAGGTCATCGTGAAGTTGAACAAAAGTCTCATGCTTGATGTTCTTGCACGCCAGCTCCTCAAATGTATAGCAAGGTGCAGCCCTATTGTCAACATCTGCCCAACCATCGCTGGTATGTACACCACCCAATTTACGATATTGACCCACAATGTTCAACACTGTTCGTTGACTTTCTACTGTTGCTGGAACTACAACCGCGTCAAAGAGAGACTTAGCGGCTTCAGAGCTGCGACTTGGCAGAGAGACTTTTGCATTGGTGCTCATTTCCGGATCCAGTAGCTTTGGTGGCTTTGGCAGGTTACGGAAGTCATCCGACGTCGTCATCCGAGAAATATAGGAGGGTGTGCACCAAGAGTACCGCGAAGTTTCTAGCAACGGTGCCTGTGCCGCAAAGAACTCACGCTTCAGGGCAGCAACAGCCTCCATGCACCGGTTCTTTGTCAGCGTTGAATCTGCGAATTGTGGGAGAACAATTGCCTCATCGTTCATCTTCTCATTGTTACCGATTTTTTTCTTCCCTGCGATGGTCACTGCTGCGATAATACCCGCTATTTTAGCGCTGCGTTCCTTCGCATTTGCCACGCCACTCGTTACGATTAACTTATGCTGAAGTAACTGGCGCACTTTTGGGCGTATCTGCGGATCCCTGCGCAAGCAGCAAGCAATAAAGTCACGTAGGTGACCAGTTGGCAGCTTCTCCTGAAGAAAACTCTTGCGCGAACCCGTCACCGTTTCTTGGACAGAGCATGGCATAACGGAGAGGTCCTTGATGTACTCTGATAAAGCGGATCTGGTCATCCCCACCTGCGTCATCTCCAATGCAGAGACACCTAACGACCAAACATCCGACGGAAAACTATGGGAAGTGATGTGCCCTGAGCGATGGTCCATCATTCCACTATCCAAAACTTCGGGGGCAATCCAACCGATGGTACCAATGACAGTAAACCGCCCATCTTGCTGGCTCAGGTCTGCGCACGTACCAAAGTCGCAAAGTTTCACAGAAGAGGCGTTACGATCAAGCAACATATTCAGGGGTTTGATATCGCGGTGGACCAGTTGACACTCCTCGTGGATGTACAAAAGTGCTTGCAGAACATCGTACACAACCGCAGCTATCTCCGCTTCCGTCATTTGCTTTACACTTTGCTCCGCAGCCATTTTTATTACCTTAGCAACGGAGGCGCCTTCCACGAGCTCCTCAACAATACACAAAGAAGGTTCAGTGGAGAAGCTCAGTGATGATTTTGGTACCTTTCCCTCTGCGTTCCTCTTCGACCCGGGTTCCTTGGTAGGCGCACCTAACTCTGCGCTGGTTCGCTTGGTTTGCGAGATGCTTTCGAGTTTGCCCTGACCTGTAAAGGCGGTGTAGTAGGTGACGATGTTGGGATGCTGAAGGTTGCTCAAATAAGAAACTTCTTTCAGAACAACGGTAATGTCTTCGGTAACCTCCGAGAAAATAGTTTGTTTCACTGCCACCGGTTTTCCTTCTCGTTCCCACGCTTCTTCGTCTCCTGCACGCTCTTTTGCGAGCCGAAAGGCCTTGAAAACTGTGCCATATGCACCCATACCAATAATGGAGTGAGGCCGAAGGAGGTGTCCAGTTCCGTCATCCATTGCACGATATTAATTCCAAGCTACTGCTGGCGAAAATGATGAGAACTGGAGAAGTTGAAAAGCGGAGATGCGATGAATGTGAGTAGATAATTTGTCGTTAAACGCACAACGAAGCAGAAAGGATGAAAAAGAGTATCCTTATATATGGCGGACGGTTCCATTCACGTGTTGGTAGCATGGGGACAGAGGGGAATCACCACAAACTTCTCTCGTCTCCTCGCTTCACTTCAAATGTTCAAACTTCGGACGAAACCACGTGTTCCTTCCCTTTGGAAAATTTCATGCGGTTTTCTCGATGCATGCGTCGGAGTTACAGCAAGCTAAAGGATCTTCTGAGAGTGGAAAAACTGGTCCAGGGCTTCCCCAAACGCTGTGGAAGTGATTACACGACCCTGCGTGTGACTGTAGTTGGGATCCTTTGCTACGTACCTTTGGAAAACATCACTAAACATCTTACGCAAGATGTTCTGCACCACATCTGTCTTGAGATCCTTGTCACTTAGAAGTGCAACGCGATAACCAGTCATTGTCTCGTTATAATGAAGTTTGTAAAGCGGAGTCCGAACTGCGTAAAAGCCACCCTCTCCAGAGGACGAAAGCTGCGATGAGAAGTGCTGTAGCGTATATATGAATCCAGCTACAAGCCCCGCCTCACCCTCCTGAGGCGCCGTAGTTCGATTCCACTCCTTGTAGAATATGTTGTCACCATATCGATTGAAGATGTAAATAGAATACAACGTCATTGGCACCTTCTATAAGCAACTCAGAGAGCAATAACAACAGAAGCGAAATGGCTGAAAAGCTACAAATAAGGACAAATCAAACAATTGGTTCTCTATTCGTGATAGATATAAGTGAGGTCCAGAAGCTCTTGTGTTGTCAACCCATTTAAGTTATCACGCAACCCTCAACACACCACACCACATTCATCAAATTATTCGCTCGCTCACCTGTCGTAATTCTCCGGTCTAACATGAGACTCGCTTACCTCCCTTTCTACCCGTAAAGCATCTCTGTCAAGTGGCGTGCGATACTCATCAACAATATTCGGGACCCACGGCGGCATCCCTGCTGCACCCTTCTGCCAGCGCGTTCGAAGCCGTGCCCAGGGACTAACTTGCTTGCGGCTCTCGTTAGATGCCATCTCTTGGATGCGCCGCGTCTCCGCCTCCATCCAATGGTCATAGTCACTTCCTTGTGCACGTTGTAGGCGTCGCCAGCGCATCAATTCGTTATCTAGCCGCGCTTTCTCCACTTGCTCTTCTTCATCAAGGCTAAGATCCTTCTCATTTAAATCGAACCGATTGGGTCCAATATCCACAGAGGCCTTCATCCCCTGAAGTTCCAATGAAGCTGTCTCCTGTTGCTCCTGGTTGTTGTGAAGGGGAAGGTAGTCCCAATTACCATGTGGCCGCAGGGCGTGAAGCACAACAGAAAAGGCGATGAGAGCATCAGTCTGCGATACTTCGTCCAGAAGCAATTGGGTCACTGGTATGCTAAGTTGTTTTGACCAACGCCGAACTGAATTACGTTTGTGATTGGGCCCAACCATGAGAAGTTGACCCTTCGCATCGCTTTTAGTAAAGTTATTGCGACAGTAATCACTAAGTGTTTCCCGCTTTACCGCTAGGGATCCGCAAGGTGAGGTCCGCGATTTGGGCTGAGCGCAACCAGACCGTAACTGTCTGACAAGGTCACCTAGTTCGTCAGTTGCGTCGTTATCATCCCTCGCTGCAAAGCAGACGGGTGACAAATCGTTTCTTTGCAGAATGTGGTTCAACATTCCGTACACGTTATCTCCATCTTCCTCCTTCAACGTATAAATGGGAACGGCCTTTTGGAAATGGGCACCGCGAGCTGCGCGAATCACCCGATGATCGTATAAATCTGCACAATGATTTGTCGCTATAACCGCGTCATAGTGAAACCCGGCCGCTGTACGTAACACTGTACCAAGAAGACCGGGATCATCCACGTTGTCAAGCACAAGTACGCGATCAAACCTCTGCTTGTTTGCTATGAGACTTTCCTTTGGGGGTGGCTTTGGGATATCAAAGTCACCTATGAAACCATCGTTACCGGGGGAGCAGACATCGGCTACGTGTCGGTCCACCCGAATAATTTCCGTTTTAACCCCCGTATTCGTTGCCCACTTCGGTTTTTGCTGTCCCTCACGGACGAGCAGATGTCTCGGTGTGTACCCTCGCTTGTGCAGTTCGTGCAGCAAATGCCTGCCCCCAACAACCATCATTTGTTTCGACGAGCGGTATTTTGGGTTTTGGCGAAGTTTGACGAAATGCTGTATGAGATGGTGCCGTTCGTCACTTATTACTGTACCTTCCCATATAACATTCTGCTGCAACTGCATGAGTAAGGCGCGTTGTGCCCGTTTCTGCAATATCTCGGCGGGAAGCGTATCTGGTGAGCCCACCTTTGCGTGAACAGCATCCGGAACAACGATGTTGCGGGAAGCGGGATCTTTGGGCGCCAAAGGATGGCTGTAGGCATTCTTTGAGCGACGTGCGGTGGGCCGTTGCTCACCTATGGTCGATTGCCAACGCCGTTGCGACATAATTGCAAAACCGATATGCATAAATGAATGTGAAAGAGGTGCACGCAGAAAGTTCTTCCGGGGCATAGCATCCACCATCAACAGTGGTAACCTTACCGTTAGCACTATACCGCATTTTCCGTGCGGCCAGTGCATTTTTCTTCAATCCTTTCTGCTTTTTTTCTCCTATAAAACGCCACGGTTTTGCCGTCAATATCTTGTACACACCGTCACACTGTTGGGGTCGCCTCCACCATGCAAATGGTGTGACTTCCTAAGCACACTTCTTCTCACCTACTATTAAAATAATTGTAAAACCGCCCCCTTCCCTCCACCCCAACAGCTAAAATTAATGAAAGAAAATTGCGAAAGTTAAATGAGCATCCGTATACAAAGATAA
>NW_027122994.1:38659-44967 GCF_001457755.1 Trypanosoma equiperdum | reverse complement strand
AAAAAAAATACATGCATTTCAAAAGGTTAGCAACAGGAAGGTAAGAAAAAAAAATGATGATCCATATTTTAGTCAGATGTAGAAAGAGGATTTTTTTTCTTTTTTTAGAAAGTGAGCTTCATTTTTTTTTTTGAAGAAAAATGATTCTTCAAGCTGCATGATAGGCGTCGCAGCCACAGACAACAACAACAGTGACGAAGGAAATGAAAAAATTGTTTTACCATTTTTTTTTAAATAAAAAAGTGTAAAAAAGAGAAAGTTAAGGTATGAAAAGTAATGTGAAGAGAAAAAGCAGAAAGGCACCAGTGCCACTTTTCTCTCGTTTGCACACCTTATTTTTTTGTGTTTCATCGTAAACGTATAGATATCTTTCAAATCATTGTTAAGGTTTTTGGTCCGTAACACTGCATCCCTGTCTATAACGTTTTCCACCGGCATGGAAAGAAGAAAATAGTAAAAAAAAACTGTTGTCAAGCTATTTTTACTATTATTAATGTTGTGACCCTTCTCCTCTTTGGCTTTACACTTTTCCTCCTCTTCTCATTTTATTGATTTGTTCCCTTTTGTTCTCTTTTTTTATTCTTTGCGGAAGATATGGGGACGCCGGTCTGTGTTTGTATTCCACAGGTCCGCGCAAGGTAGCATGGATATGATGCCACAAAACTTGTGCATCATGCGGAAGAACGCACAGCCGCATAAGACAATAACGACAAAAAAAAAATAATAATAATAAAGTAAAACAAAGAAAATTAAACCACCATCGAAAAGAAATGTTTTCCATTTTATCGCCTCAAAAGCAGCCCATTCACCAAACGTAGATAGCAACCCGAATTTAGTTGAGCATTCGAGGAGACAAAAAGCTGCCCGCGTTTCTGAGTAAGACGAAAGGGAGGGGAAAAGTGGCTGATTGCATCGATTTGTTGCGTCTCCAACAGCTCCCCCCAAGCACCAATTTACTAGGTTCGACTTCGCACGTCGCCACTTCCTTTCCTCACCCCTTTTCCTTCTTTTACTATTTTCTTCCCGAACAGAAGGTTGGTGCGTTCATCCATTTATAAATAATTACCCCCCTTCTGTCATCGCTCGGCACTTTCTATACACCCTTCCTCTTTCTTTTTTTCTTTGCTTCCCTTTTCCTTTCCGTTTCCCTCCCTTGTTCTCCTTCTCTGTTTACTTCTATATTTACATGGTTACATGTGTTCGCCAAAGTTCATACTCGAACCTTTCACATAATACTCTAGTCAAGATTCCTCCTAACCAAAGGGGCCATGTATTTCCTTAGTATATGTTGTTGAGTCCACTAAGGAAGCAAGTTTCACCTTTGCATTGAGCGTATCTAGTGGAACAACAACAACTAATGCTTGTGGCTCTTCCTTTATTTCCACTCCCGCAAAGTTTTCCTGCATGTAAGTCAGAAACGGATCCAACATCTCATCTGCGGCGAGGGACTTGAGACAAACGCCTGTATTGTCGTCTGATACCACGCGCATTTCAAAGCGAACGTTACGAGTGTATTTTTGCATTAGCTCGTTCGTGCAGGGTGGATCTACGGCAGGCGGTGGATGATGTCCTGCATACACCGCAGGTCCAATAATCTGCACACTAGGGTAAGCGGAACGTTCGTTTTCGTCATCATCATACTGTCCCTTAAAGGAAGCCATATAAAGCTCACCTGCAGTGATGCTGCAGGACAGAGCTCCTGCGATGTCATTGCCAAGTCGAGTTACTAAGCGTTGTGCAAAGCACAACGAGGAGGCCAAGGCGGCGGTGTAGGACATAAAGGATGACTCGAAAGTTGCACCACCGACGCCTACAGATAGTAAAAGGCCACTATGGTCCTCTAACGAATAGCGGTGGACCTCACGTATGACAGCGACGGTAGAGTCACTACCAGACAAAATTACTTCCTCCATGTCCTGGTTCGGCATTTCAAAGGAATGCAGCACGTAAACACCGCTCGTCCTCACACCTGGTGGTGCTGGAGTAAACAGATAAAACAAGGGGGAGCGCAGGCCCCGCGTCGAGTGGTGGAGGAGCATCGGCACGGTCGTAACTACGGGCTTCTTCGGAGACAAGAATTCCAGTCGTACATCGAAAGCTATGCAAATATCCAAGAAGGTTGCATGCTGTGTATCGTTAAACACACGGAAGGACAGTTTACCATGCTTCACCTTAATTATATTTCGATCTTGAGCCACATTGGCGGTTTCAGCAGAATCTGAGTTATTTTCAGTTACGAACTTTGATAGCAAAAGCCGAACATCATGATACGGACGGTTGCGCTCCAAGAACTGCGCGCCAGTCTCTACCTCCAACTGAACAATCACACCCAAACCGGGGGCAATGATTAGGAACGTTCCTTCAGGCAGTCTCATGTTAAACATGAAAGCACAATCTTGTGGGCAAAACACTGTTTCCAAGCACCGCCGCACCACTTCCTGACTATAAAACAAACGATGAAATTTTCGCGATAACAGGGGTAAGGGTGTGGCATCTTGAAAGTACACGGCAACCCTGGCGAGGTTGTCAACCTCGTTACGATCTGTGCACATTGGGCAGTCAATAACATTGCTTTTATGATATGTCGCTCTAAAGCATATTTCACCCACTGAGTTCGCACGTAACATATCACACCCGCATGACTGACAGGGAACAACAAAGACCATGGAAACTAAACCAGCCTCCTTAGCGAGCAGTAATTGTTCAATGACATCAGTTGGTGGTATGTCGAGATGGGCGGCGAGGGACAAGGGGTTCCATAGCGTAACACCCTCACAGTAACTGCGCAAATTCTTCACTGTTGCTATGAGGGTTTCGCTAAGAACTGGGTGCGTTCCTGGGGGCTGATTCGCTACATTACAGAGACCGCGAAACTCCTCATCCATGAGAGGAAAATCGGCGCTCAACAAAGGTTCTAGGTATTCATTGAGTTTTTCCCAGAAAAATTTGCTACGGCGATTTGCCGGTAGGATGTTCCATTTACTGACGGAAAACTTGGGTGCATTTTTCTGCATCGCTTTATTCCCCTCTCTATATCCTTCGTCAATTCTATATGATTTTTTCTCTTAAAAAAAACCTAAGCGTAAATATAAATGTATATTTTATGTATAAGATATGAATTTCGTTATATATCTTGCTGCCGTCGATGCTGCAAACCCTTTAGTCGGTGGAAATGAGGAATAAAGAAGTATAGAAGAGGGTGAAAAAACATAACGCAAACAGATTGCGCGGGGGTCTGGTGAAGCACCGTGAATACTAACGGCCATATCGCATGCAAAGATTTTTCGATGCATCGACAACCTCAGTGTTTTAAAAGTCAGTTGTAAAGAAAAAAAGAAACACAAACATTCTTGAGAGGAACAAACAGGAAATAACGAACACTTCTAGCTCTCACTGGCGTTATCTTCCCCCCTTTTTAATCACCATTCCTCCTTTCTTTCCTTCTCGGCTGTATTTCCCACTTCCCCTTCTTATGAATTCATTTCGCCACCAGAAGTGTGTGAGGTGCGGCAGTAAGTGAGAGGAAACCTCATGTGATGCAACATTCATTCATAACTATACAACATGTCATGCCAAGTTGTATGCCACACCTTGCTGAGGGGAAACCGGTCATTTTTTTTTTTCAAAACATACACATATATTTACACACGGATAATCTCCTATCCATGGAATATGGGAAAGAATATAAAGTAAGCGAACAGAAAGAAGAGGTAATAAAATAAGGAAAGATATGGACCTGAGCGAATAGACACGGTGGAAGAGTTGTCCCAAAGTGATGCATAGCGTTGGTTCCAAAATCCCTGTCCTTTCCCGGCCAGCGATCAATCCGCCTTTTAATATTGATAGAGGCCGAATACCGTCACCACAGCAAAGAGATGTTGAGTCACGTAAACCTCCTCAAAGTAGTCATCCGTATCAGAATCCCAAAACATTTTGCAACCAGCGCGAAGTCCCTGCCCACGTTGCTCCCCGATCATACAATGCACCATTATTTTGTATCGCTCAAGTTCCATAGACCGAATCCGATCACGGACGCCGTCAGCAATTTCTTTGCTAATGCTCTGCATCTCGTCCGCCTTGTAAACTTCATTCTCAAGCCTCGATTCAAGAAGGCTACGAACAACTGGGCGGATATCATTCGGTCGGAACTTCCGCTTGTGGTCCGGCCTCAGGGAAAAAGTAGTGGCATCTCCAAAATCTGTTTGCATAATGGTGTATGCTTGAATTATGCTCCTAATAATATACTTATGCAGAAGTATTCAACAAACTATGAGGCTGCGATAGTCACAAAAAAAAAAAAAGAAACAAACAAACAGAAATAGAAAGAAGAATAACAATACAAAGTTCATGGAGATGCACACACAGACACGCGCAAAAAGAAAATGAAAATAACAGAAATGAAGTTACACGAACAATGCCACCAATTTACCCGTCCCACAATTCTCATCTTTTCTAAATTAACACCAGATGTGTGCCCAGAGGAAGGCGACACCACGGCATTGTGAGGAAGCACTCAAACAACTGGTTGCGTGGTCTCGGAAACATGCTGGAGCAGAACAGAATCATAGTAAAAACCTCCCCTACGGTCCATTCCTCTTCGCGTAGCTTCTTGTAAACTTTATGAAAACCATTGCATAACGCAATATCACCGAACGCGGAATAAATCAACGGTCGTCCTGCCTGAGAGGCCGCACACCACTGTAATAACAGTTTAAGTTCTCTATCGCCACCAAAGGCACCGCAGCCCCAGTTCCCCGTCGCAATAGGACCAGAGTGCACGGATGATAGAGTGCTGTCAGGAATTCCTTTGAATGCCACAAAAGCTTTATGGGTTTCACGGATTATAAAATCCTTACGAAATTGGTTGTCCACGGCATCACTGAAATCGACTGCGTCCATGGCCACTATACACGTGTTGCGCACAAACCTTGGAGCCTCATCATTTCTCCCAACTAGCTTAACAGGCACTTTATCTACATGCATCCCTTGTTCGCATGAATCCACCCTGAACATCCGGCCACTTAAAGGAATAATGTCCGGTGTACACCCGCTAATATAACGGAAAGTCTTCGCATAACCCTCCGTAACACTGTAGGACGCGGCGCCGGCAACAAACACCACTTCATTGTCTAACAGCTCCTCACAAACGAGACAAGAAAGAAGTAGCTCCGGAGATGTGACGAAGCGTATCTCCTCTTGGAGACAACCAGAAGACAAAACACCACCCCCGATACACCGGTTGGCGAAATCCACTTGTAAGTTCGTATAACTCTCTTCAATGAGCAAGTTTTCGGAAATTACGACAGGCTCCATAGCGCGGGTGCTTCTTTCAAAGTCAGGAAAGGATGTACGTGCAACGCGATAGATCTCCACGCACGGCCACACTTCCTTCGTGCAACGAGCGCAATATCTAAAATACTGTAGTAAACACTGCACCTTCGCACATTGACTGCTAAACCGATCAGGCTTTTCATTGCAAAGAAGGCGCACAAAGTTAAAGGAAGGAAGTTTGTGTAGCCCAGTAGAGCTTCCAAATTTATGCACCTGAGATCTTCCCTGGAAAAGGGAGAAAAAACCACAAACCAGCAGTGTTGAGGCCTCTTCATGTGTGAACAGCAAACGATGGGTATCACTCTGTGATAAAATAGGAATCTCTTGGGGAAACAACTCAGGTCCCCGGAGTACGGCGCGCTTCATCCAGGGTAAAGTGAAACAAAAAAACTGCACACGTTCTTCAGCAGTCATGACGTGATCGAGAACATGACAAAGTACCCCAAAGCACAGCACCTGACGAGTTTCAGAAATAATTTTCCGCGTATAAAGCACCTGAAGAAGTATTCTGAGGCTTGATGTGTCTGTCGTATCCGACTCCATTAGAGCTGCAGTTACGATATCCCAGCCTATGTAACCATGCGGCGAGTTGTTTTCATCTCTTTTTTCCTGCCATGGCAGCACTATTGTTCTACCGTGTGTGCCAGCCGCTGAAGGGGTTTGAGGGAAAAACTCATTTAGTGTCCTTTGCCTCATCACTATGTTGTGAGAAGTCATTCTTTCCTTGCCTTTAAGGCTGACCTCGCATATAATTCCAGGACGCAATTTAAATGTATGATGATACGTACACTACTCTATGGTTATACGCGGTATTCAAGTGAGTCACTTGTGGTCCTTTACTATCTGTAGCACTGTCTGCATATGCGTGTAAGGTTCTTCGTGCAGAAGGGGGGGGGGTAATGACAAAGTATAAAAAAAATATGTAGTTTATTCCAGCGAACAACAAGTTTAGCGCAACATACAACTTCGTGTAGTAC
>NW_027122994.1:22561-38649 GCF_001457755.1 Trypanosoma equiperdum | reverse complement strand
ATATATATATATATATATATATATATGTATACGAAAAACATTAACCAATATGGTAGAGACAAAGCCCCCTTCCTCCATACTCATGCTGGCGAAAACTTTAAAACTACAACAAGGAAAGATACCGGTGAATTTGCTTCGGGTAAGATAAGGAGTCTAGAACAAGCACCTACAACCGGGGGTTCGCAGTTTTATTGTTCACAATACAGCCCTAGGACACGATAAAAGCCCATTTCACTGTAACTCTACATAAAGTAACGGCTGAATCTCCTCCGGCAACCAGCATCACAAATCCCACCCCAACAAAAGCGCAACACACACACACACACACACACACAACAACAACAACAAACAACACCCATCCTCACGACGACCAAAACCTCCGCCACTTTACATACTCTTCCACATGTGTGAACTCCACATACTCGTTGCGACACATGCCAATTCCTTTGTTGAAAGTTCCTCGGTTTTGTTGAAACCACATCCAGAAACAAGGTACCGGATGAAAAGTTTTCCCTCCACCGCCTCCTCCCATGTCCCCTCCAATGCTGCCTCAAATTGTTCATAGTTCATGGTCACAACAGAGTTGGACTTCGCACGGTAACTAAGCAGACCATTAAAGTAAAGTGACAATGGATCTTCATAATGAAGCATGATAGTCACCAGGTAACCACGGAGTGCGTTGAGTGTAATTGGAGCAGAGTGTGTGGCTAGTTGGTACTCAGAGATGATTTCACTGGGGCCCATACTTATCACACCGGAAGCTCTCTTATATACATGTTCAAGTAATGTGAGTACGTCCTCCTTTTCTATTGCTTCCTCTGGGTTGGAGGAAGGCCAGTTGGCCGATATCTGGTGCATTACGTACGTGATGTAATGAATACGTGTAGGGGACTCGAAACCCCGAATGCAGCTAAGGTAGAGATCCACCAGTGGCTGTGCCGCCATCGTTGCATCAAAGTAACACAAAATTTCGTACATGGTCTTCGCCACGAGTTCTGGGTAGCAATAACGAGACTCTAGTTCCTTTACAAATGACTCTTGGAATTCCGTCAAAACATACGACTCCCTGAAGACTGACTCAACCAGCATACGTACCATTTCACTATTAGTTGCTCGAGTTTTAGTTTGCTCTAGGCACCGGAGGTACCGCTCTTCCGCCCGTTGAAAGTGGCGTTCGCACGAGTTTAGTAAAATGTGCCCGATAGTAGACACATCAATGAGTCTCGGAGTAATCGGCCTATAGCCGCCAAACATATTCTGGTAAAGCAACCACTCTGGCGACCGGTTAGGTGAAAGAGGGTTAAGGCGTAAAAACACTGCAGTTGCGGGTGATGTTGAAGAAGATGCCATAACACCTTTCAGGAGGCTTTTTGAGTAGTTGGATGGCTTGAGTTCACCAAACAAATGTGACTTACTCAACATTTCGGCCACTTCATTCTTATTTTGCTCGTGGGCGCAATCGACACGTGTAAATATCGTCTTACCACCCCATTCCTCAAGAGCCTCCGACACGGATAGATTGTTTGAGGAATCATCTCCTTTAACAACTGCCTCTTCTCGCAGTACATTGCGATACTTTATATGCATGAAGCGCGTCCCCTGAGGTACAGCAAATGGTTCAACAGGGTCCACATGATTGACAGAACACAGAAGAGCTTGTGTATGCTGTGCAGGACCGGTAAAGACGTCGATTCCACAGTGAAACTTATTGGCGCTCACATCCAACATCGGTTTCATAAGAAAGTGCCGCATGAGCTGCTCTCCTTTCGTCAAGTGGCTGCTAGAGGCGCCGCCAGCCTTCACGCGCTGGAGCAGTTGATCGCCTTCGTCACTCGTCAGAAGGATATTCGCCACCCACTCTTCTTGCTTTCGCTTGGCCTCTTCGAACATTTCTTCAGGAAGATCCACGAATGATTGGGGCATCTCCAAAGGAAATTTCTTCCCCCCCAACTTTTGGATAATCGGTGGTTTTTGCGGTTCCCCAGCCTCTCCTTCAGATTTTCTCTTCGCCGCCTCTTCCGAGTCATCTGGTGACGATGCTGTGCGCAGATGACAAAACGAATCATTAGGAATTGTATTTGAGGAAGTGTCGGGATTACCATCGTGGCTATAAAGAATTGATACCTTCCTGCTTGGGGCGGGTACCTGCGCTACAGTGTCATCCATCTCCCTCACTGCCGAAACACTATTTTGCGTGTTGGATTCTGCTGGACTTGTTGTTTGCGCCCCTTTATACACAGCAAGGGACATCCTAACCTCTGGACCGTCAGGAAGAGCATCGTCTACCAATTTCAAAAGTTGCGGTGTAGTCTTAGAGCTTCCACCCTGCCGAATACACAACCTGGCCACCAGTGCCTCGTACATGCGAGGGTCGCTCAGGAGGGAGGCGAATACATCCGTCTCATCCTGTTCGTCATTTATTAATTTCCCATCACGTGGGAGTAATTGCATATACCGTTGCTCACACAAGTGCATCTCCTCTATTAACAGAGCAACGACACCAAGTGTTCGCCTACACTGTTCGTACTCTCCGGCGTAATCGCCAAACAAGACGTCCCTATCGTATTGGTCAAGCAGTTCGTTCATACGACTCTCCAACTGGCTAAGCATCACCAAAAGCACAACTCGCTCATCGCCCTGTTCAAATAATCCTTGGAGCAGGGTCATTCGCTTATCTTTTATTACCTTGTACGCATCCTTCACGAATACAGATTCGTTATCACTGAGACACTTCCGCAGCCTGCAAATACGCAAGTGGAGGTCCTTATTTTCTTGCAACAGCCGCAGCCGCACGTCATCGAATTCGTTCTTGATTTTCCTATTCTTCTCCCGCTCGCTCGTCAACTCATCCCTCGCGGTCACATAGCTTGCTGCATATCGCTCATTCTCCCTCTCAAGGCGACTTACTTCATTTTCATAGTACGTTACTGCTTCTCTAAAATTTTCAAGTTCCTGTCTTAGTCTTGCCAGATTGTCTCGTGTGTTTCCAAGGTTTACTTCGAGACGCAATGCGGCATTCTCGCGTAGCAGCATCTCCGTTTGATCAAAATATGTCGCACCCAGCTCCTCACTCTGCCCGGAACCTTCGTCCTCCGGATGAAGATAACTGGCAGTGAGGGTGGGTTGAGTAAATATCGCCCGACAAAATTCCATGCGAAACATTCTCAGCATGTTACCGAACTCAGGCGATTGCTGCGCAACCGCGCGGGTGACGGAGTCGTACAGCTGAAACGTTTTCATGGTGCGTATGGCGCTCGGTGGTTCCTCCATGCTGTTCGTTACCAGCTCCTTTAGACCTACTTCGTACTCTAGGAGGACACTTCGCCAGCGTTCTTGTATCATAATTCGGTTTGCCCTTGCTTTACTCTCCGATGCGTTCAGCGACAATGGGTTTTGTGAGGGGGTTTCCCTCTGCCCGGACGCATTTTGAATGGCGGGGAGACCTCCGATGCTTGTCACATTCACATCGCTACTCACCACTCTTCTTACATTTTGAAACCGGGACGAATGCACCCTCCCCGCCTCATTACTACCGCCCGCTGCACTGTAGTTGACGCAGCCGTCCATTTCTCTTCGATATTTCTTCCCCCCCCCTATGTTCGCACTGTCAATATTCGCGTAGCGGCGCACTGGTGTTTGTCAAGATGTGAGTTCCTTCTCTACCCGCGGAAAAGGAGGGAAAATGAAAGGTCAATAACAAACAGGAACAGAGCAATATACAAGTACCCTTACCACTTCTAATTAAAGTTATTGATACTATTATTAACAGTGTGTCTGGCGAAATGATTTTGTGGTGTAATAAAGGAAATGGGACGTATTGTTGATAATGCAAAAGAAAAACAAGAAAAGAAGTGGAAAAAAGATGGAGCAATTACATATACATAAGTAGTTTATATTGAGTAAGAAAACAACAACACAAATGTGACACGTGTTTATAAATAGAGGGTATACTCATCATGTTAAAATACAGCGCTCTCTTGCACGAAGGGTATAGCGCGTGCCTCCGAGGGAAAAATCGAGTAGGTATGGGGACAAAAGGGGGAAAACATAGCAGAACAGGGGGTGAAAAACGACTCTCAACAAGTTAAATAAACGAATACGTTCGTATATTTCATAATAAATACAAGGTGTTAGGATGCTGTGGCGGTGGAGGGGCAAATAAGAAAAAAATCACGGAAAGTGCCAACTCAAGTATGCGACCCAAGAAGAAGTGCCTTGAAACTTTAAAGGAAACAAAGAACGAAATGAGGGAAAGTTTTTTTTTGTTAAATACCGAGGAGGAAATACAAAAAAACACAAGCGAAAGACCGAATGAAAGGGGAATGCACTATGAAAGTGACTCACTTGACTAGTGGGGGAATATATAATCCTCTAGTACCAGCTTCCGTCCTTCTTCTCTTCTTTTTCTTTTTTATCTTTGCTTTTGTGTCTTCAAATTTTTACGAAGAAGCGGACATTTCTCTCCATGCTCTTAACCCTCTTTTTTTTTCGTTTCGTTTCCCCTCACGTCTTTTCTTTCCTTCAACACAGTTTCCCTCCTTTCCCCCCCTTATGGGGATGGATGCATTGCAGATGCACATTCAAATATAAACGCATACAAGTAAATTTAAACATATTTATAATTTATTAAACCATTAATATAAATTTTATTATTATATCGCCCGTACGTGTTTTTTCCTTTATATTCCCCCCCCCTCACACCCAGTATCCGCAACATCTTTTTGACCACCATCACTCTTTAGTTAATTGCACACTCTTCTTTTTTTTTAAAAAAAGTATCCTTTAACAAAAAAAAATGTTGTATGGCAGATAGATATAATAATCATTAAAGTTGCCCTCTTATACCAATGCGCACAGTCTGTCGACGCAATGCGCCAATACACACACACCGACGACACGCACCAAAAAAAAAAAAGTCACACTTTCGTCGTGACAAAAAGCAACGATATATATATATATATATATAACAACAACAAAGAGTGCAAGAGGTCATAAACCACATGACTCCCCATCACCACTAACATCAGCAACTATAAAAGGCGTGCAACCAAAAACATATGTAAAAATCAGATTCGTGATGAAGGGGGCAAGGTAATTGGGGTTGGGAGTCCCATGAAATCTACAGACAGCTTACCTTACAGCCACGGATTATGCATATCTAAATTCATCTCCTCTTTTCCGCGTTCCTTAATTCCTCATTTGCTCCCTTTCTTCCTCCTTTTCTCCACCCTCCGGCTTTTCCTTTTGCTTCGCTCCTCAACCCCGCACATTCGGTATGACACAAAAATGTTCACGATCTCCCACATCATCTTATTCCGTATTTCTCCAGGTGTATCATCATTTGCGCTTTCAGCTCCCTCTTCCCTTTTCCATATTTTTTTTATGTACGTATGAGTGCATGAGTGTATGTGTGTGCTTGGTTTCTTTTGTTTTTCTTTTATCTACCTTCTTTCAATTAGCCCGTTTCCCTATACTGTGTCAATTCACGTTTCTTAATTCCCTACGAACTGGTGAACCAACTAAGCACAACTATCTTCACCCCACCCTGAAAACGCGAATAATGTCGTCACAGCCCCATACAATGCTAAAGGAAGCTGCAAGTTGTCAATACCATCTGTAAAGCACTCCGCAACGCTACACACAACAACGAGAACAAGAGACATGGCCGCTTGGCCGTGCTGTTCCACGTTAGACACAAACAACACGAAAACCCAAAACACAACCCCGCACACAAACCCACCTAATGTTCCCGTGGTTGTCTTGTGTGTAATGGTTGCATTAGCTCTTTCAGTGTAGACATTATTGCTAAGATATCGACCCAGTGCCCGTCTGTAGGAAAGAAGAAATGAGCTTCCAACAATACCTGCACATGCATCAACAACGCCGAGCGACACAAGGCCGGGAATGACACTGATAGAGAGCTCCAACAAACTATTATGATGCTCTGTTTTTCCGTTGCGTTCACGACGGTAGTAAAGCATCATGGAAAGTCCCAATCCATAAATGAGATAAATATGCGTGCGGACGACACCTTTGATGGAATCACGGCTGTCGATGTGATGGACCACAAAAGCATTTACATAGGAAGCGCCGCTCACTCCGTAGTAGCGCCCCAACTCCAATAATATGGAGAGGCTTGTGGCAACAGACAACGATAACGAAAGGAACTGGGGATCAGCAATAGCGGCAGGGGTGAAGGCTGCAACGGCCAGAAAGTGAAACAACTTCCGTCTTACAACCTTACTCAAGTCTTTGGTGAAAACATCCACTACTACAACCATCGAAGGTACGGCAATACTCCAATACACAATTGTTAAGATACGAAATCTGCTGGCTGTTATGTATCGCACCAGCCACAACGCTATATCCTCTCCTATTTCCATGCTTCCCACCGCGTACGCCGACGCTACAATGATCGTTAGAGACATCCAGAAGGCAAACGTGATCCGTGGCACGTTCATAACCTGCTCAGATGATTTTGAGTTATCAAACTTGGCCACTAGACAGAAGCGCGAGGCAAAATACAGCACCGATGCCATCACTACAGCGCACATTATTGCCGTACGACTGACAATGTGTGCTTTGGTCATAACACTGACCGTATGTAAACCCTCTTTATTAGGTGCGTCCGCATTGAATGCACCGACACTACTAAATCCCCAGCCACTAACGGCGTCGAACGCGTAGAAGCCAACCAACCCACCAACCAAAATTGCCTCACTTTCACCAAGAATTCGCTTCAGTGTTACGTAGAAAACAAAACCAAACACAACAAAAACTCCACCACCAACGGTGACGCCGCAGTCCTTAAATGCAATGAAGATTAAGAGCAGCCACACTATGACATCACGAATACCACACATAAAAATTCTGGGACGAGAGTCCCTTTTCCACAAGGTATGAGAGTAGGAAGTTGTCATGAACGACAGAATCGTTGACGCATGAAACTCGTGAGGCAGCATTCTGCACGACATTACTTCCCCCAGTAACCGCTCTGCCAGAAACAATAACGGGAGAAAAAGATGGCTTTCACCATCCGGCGTGGCAACGGACATGATAGTCAACAAAAGCACAGCCATACCCTCCGACGATTGGTTAACTCTCCACGACATGAAAGTTAGTAGAAGCGCCCACAACACCATGAGAGTGGCAGAGTAGGAAACCTCCACTCTCATGCGAGGATATATCATCATTTCTAAAAGATTGTAAGCGGAGCTAAGACTAAATCAATTACGCACGTAGGAAAGGGCGCGCGTGTAATAGAGGGAAGAGGAAACTCAATTGTATGTTTTCCGCCCCCCTCCTTTTATTTTATTGTCCCCTTTCCCACCTCCTTTCTGTGTGCACCTAACACACTTGTTCCGACTTTACGCTTCTACCCTTTCTTGTTTCACTCTGCGCTCTAAGCACCTCAACGTCCCAATTGGTTGACTGCTCACCGTTGTCTCCTTACTATTGAGGTTGAGACGTAGCGAAGCTGAGCGAAGGAAAAACGACGAAAAAAAATCTCCCCCTTCTTTCGCCCTCACGCCTCTGCAGATCGAGGAGAGGATGTATTAATGTATTTGTATAAATGTGTAGTTTTGTGTGTCCTTGATATGTTACACCTCTTACTTTACACCTGCGGCACTTTGCTGATGAAAAATGCTTCTAGATTTGTGCTTCCCTTTCTCCTTCTTGTTGAAAATGTTATCGTCGCTCCTCAACTAAAATAATTTAATATTGCTGGCTCACCCCTCTCCTTCCTTAAAAAAAAAATGGTATTAACAAATCAGTAAAGCCGTCCGGCTAGGTGTCGCTCAAAATAATAAAAAAAAACTCCCTTTCCCCTCCCTCTTGTTTTTGCTCTTTCTGTTGCTGCTGTCGCACTTTTTGCCCTCTCCTGGGTTGCGCACAGTTTAGGCTCAGTGCCCCCAGTGGACTGTACAAGACACCCCACAAAACGGTGGAGGAGACCCCGGCTTTTGGTTGTGGGAATAACTGGACAAAATGTGTTTGCGTCGGAATAGCAACAAGAAAGGGAGTTCAGAATAAACAAAAAGAAAGGAAAAAAGATAGGTTGAGAATATATATGTATATATATATAGTATATTGGCAAGAGGTCGAGTACCCATTGTAGGTGTATAGTCAGTATCACAAAACAAAGAACATACCAGACAGTTACAGATGGAGTTTTTTTTTAATTAATAATTCAGTGCATAGTTACAGGTACGATAAACGTTGTGAGCGCCTTTTGCGACAAATTGTGCCACCGCTACGACACTGGTGCCGGCTTGAAGGAGAAAGTAGTCAAATCGCCCATCCGGAGCGTATGACACTATCGAAGGGCAGTACACATATCATCCGCCACCTCCATCAAGTCTTGTAGTGCCTGCCGCAGCGCAAACTCCACCAAATCTGGTGTCAGCGCTTTTCCATCACTTGTTCGTTCGACAGCAGTTTCAGAAATCATTTCCTTCACTTTCTTCACTATACCCGCGCGAAGGCGCGATGCAGCTGGAATATCTTTGTTGCCGTACAGGTCCTTCTTATCATAGTCCGCATGCGGGAGACGCTCAAAGAAGACATTAACACTCATCGAATAGCTTCCTTCAAGAGTGGTGATATGGTGGAACCATAGTGCTGGTATGAACAGCATGTCTCCTGGGCCGATTTCTACCTCTAAAGCGTGGCGAGATGCATCGATAAATCGAGGAAATCGCATGTAATCCGGTTTATCGATATTGGTAACGGCTGAGGAGCTACCGCTAATATAAAGGTTGTTGTATTCACTGGGAGGGAAAAGTACTACGCGCTTTCTACCCACTATTTGGCAGAGTACGTTGTCAAGCGTGTCGTAGTGCGTCCACAACTGCAGAGGCGGAGCGCTTATCCGCAAGCAGGCTTGGTGCATGCGCGGCTTAATGTGATCGACTGTTGCTGACGGTAGTACAAAATCGTCCTTTAGACCTTGGAAATCACGCCATATGTTCGCCCGCTCGCTCTTCATATTGGATGCCACGGCGCGGAGGTACCAAGTTTCTCTTTCTTCATTCAGTTTCCCTGGTAAGTTACCGCTTTCTGCTAGTGCTGCAGAGCTAGCTAGGCAATGATCGAGAAGCTCATTGAATGACACATGCTGAAAAGAAAAGTTTTTCGTAACAAAATCAAGCAGTTCCGTATTCCGCGCGACATGGACAGAAACTCGTGTATTCCCCTCTACGCGATTTAGATACGCTGGATCACTCCATGCCTTGACACAACAGCCCATGTCAACGTCGCGGAACACCACTGGTTTGAAAGGATGATTCACCAACACCGAGAAACTTCCCACACTAAGGGATTGCTCTTCAACGGGACGCCTTTGTACTGTGCAGCAGATGGAAAAGGCATTAGCAGCAGCTGATGTGGATGTGCTTTCCAATTTGGATACGTCCCAGCTGTGAGCATTACGACCACCGCGTTTCCCACCCAAAAGTAGCAGTAGCGGCTTTGTGGCGAAAGTTCCAAATGAAAAGCATGTGAACCCGCCCCCTAGTACGCCAACAGCGCCATCCTCGAGTGCAACACAAGAATGGCGGGTCCACGTGGGGCACATGGGTGGGAGTTTCAGTGCTTCAGTTATCTCACCAGAGACCGGGTCCAGAAGTAAAATCTGCGTTGCTTGAAAGGACGCACTGGGTTCAGTCGAGGAACCACCCACGACAAGCACTCCTGTGACACCATTCACACTTACTCGACACATCGTATGGGAGAAGCGTGGGCCAACGATTGCGTCCCGTTTGTTGCAAACACCAGTAACCCAGTCAATACTCCACAAGGAACTGTCACTGACGCCACCACGGAGAAGACCACCGCTTAGCAGTACGATGCTTCCCATTGTAGCGTCAACTACTCCACTGGAGCAGCAGGGCGGTGGTATGTCCCCAGAGAGTCGCAACAGTTTCCAGTGAATAATTCCGTCGCCAACACCCCCCAGCCATGCATCATTCAAGAACTCACCGGTAGCGCAACGGCCACCGAAGACAAAAATATTACGCATATCAGTGTTTTCGTCACCACCACTATTAGTCACACTGGTGGCAGCATGCCGATACCGCGCAACCGGCAACTTGCCGTCATCCGCGGTTTGCTGTAGTTTGCTCCATGTCGCCACAATGTTTGCTTCCTCGCCATATCCATCAGTAGGTAGTTCAAGTCGAAGTAAATAAGCATCCGAAGCCACATCTTGAGGATTCGTACGACCACCAAACACCACATAACTTCCCCTCGAGACACGACTCATTGAATGGAACACAAGTGACGGCGGCTCGACACTTAAAGAAGACTGAAGCACCTTGCGATCCCCACTGCGCAAGCTATGGACATGGAGGGTATTCGTCCGCTGGTGACCTCGTGTGACGGAAAACCCACCAAACGATATGATAAGCACATCTCCGCTGAACAACCTTTCTGCAACTGCACCACCATTTCCCCAACCCTCGAAACCGAACCGACCTGTGGGCCAATTTTCCAACCTAAGTGCGTTCTGCTCATTTCCCTGCGACTTACAAGGTAACCCTGCGCACAATTCCTCTTCTTTCTGCTCCATTATCTCTTTAAAGCACGAGTGGTCCGGCATTTCCTCATCTGATAATGTGGTAGCCATTGTAATGCCATAGTGCTCGCACATTTCACACCACTCCTCCCACTCGTCAAACGGCTCCAGTGCCTCCACACGATCGTGATTATCTCCCGATATATAAAATTTTGAGAGATCATGAAAGTTGGCAAATCGCGCTTTGCACATTCCTTGCTGAATTGCCCTCCTTACCATTGCAGCACCGCTGGGACACTCCCCAATACTTAAAAGCGGACTGTTCTTCGTGCGTAACGCTGACAGCATAACCGTGCCAAAGCTGTCCGATGGATGCAGCTGATCATATGCAACAAAAATTGCGCAGGGAAAAGCACTTGCGATTTGCTTGATGAGGTGTGATGCAGCAACTGGAGGCATATACTGCATCACACATTCGGCGTACAGCACAGTTGGATTGTCTGTGGAAAATTGTGGCGATACCTCCCTCAAGCACGTTACAAGATCCCGATTTGTGCTACGTAGATCCGTACCAACCGCCCAGTAGTTGTTACCATAAAGTTTAACTAACTCTCCACCGGGATCTGCCACAATATCCTCTGGAAATGAACCAAATGGTGCCATCTTTACAAGCATTGACTTGGATTGCATAACGGCGGGGAAGTCAACCTCGTAGAAGTGTACGTTGCCGTAATCCGGTCGCTGCTTCAAACGCATGGCAAGTGTATCATAACCAGCACCAAGAGATATCACTTGTACGGGTAGTGCAACAGCATTACCAGTTGGGGGCAACGGAGGGGTATTCACGGTGCAGCGTATTTTCAAACAACGTAAATGGTGAATACATCGCTCAATCACGTCAGTGATAACCAGCATACGTAGATAGTACCCACGGTTGATTAGTGGCGATCGACGGGAGAGTTTCTTCACAAAGAAACGCAAATACGGGTCATCAAAGTACCCCTTATGAACCGCCGACCGCTTGCTTACGACACTATCATCATTTGTTCGCTGAACGGCTGCATCGGTGCTAACCGAACTCTCTTCTACCGCAATGGACATTAAGGTGTTTTGTGAGGTAGCAACGGCTTTATTGCGTGCAACTACCCGCAACTGAGTTGATATGATCAACCCTAGCGCAGGGGTGTGAGAGCTAGAGACAGCACGTAAAGAACAGGAACAAAGGGAAGGAGGGAACATTAAAGAACGACAGTTGCTGATGTACGGGGAAACCTCACATAATTATTAAATAAAAGAATACGAGGGTTACAACATACGAGAAGAGGACACAGCACCATTTTGTGTGGGGAAGGAAAACGATAAGAACATATATATGTATAAAGAAGTTTCCTGTGCTAATCGGACGCTGCAACTTCAACCAACACTAGATCAGTTAAGTGGCATTTTGCAAGTGGCGTTAGCATCCTCCTCTCTTTAACCTTGCTCAGTTGTGTTAATGTGCACGATCATCTGCACCCAAAGCCGTCGTGTCTTCGATTTCAATTTCCTCCCCTTCCTCACCTTCCCTTTCCCTCCCCCCGCTAGGAGTGCATCCCTTCCACTTTAACACGGTCTGAGCTAACTCCAACTTTCCAGCCTTGAGCAAAAGGGTACTGAGCGTCACGCTTGTGTTACGGGAGAGGGTGAACCCTCTCTCTTCCATTTGTGTGAGCAGCGACGCAACCTTAGTGTGCTCACCGGCCCGCGCAAACGCACCTACACACACGTTATAAATAAACTGTGTCTTGGGAAGTTTCTCAGAATCCAAAAGCTCCTGAATCTTTACAGTGTCACGCATTTTAGCGTACATGAGGTAAACTGATTCCACGTCCCGTTGTCGTCGGTCCCTGTGGGAGAGGAGTAGCGACACGTAGTGCTCCACCTTTGGTATATCACCAATGTAGCTAAAAGAAGTTGCGAGGGTTGCCAGCATGCGGCTAGTAAACGGTACACCGGCAGAAACCATTTCTTCTACAATCTGTGTCGTTTCTTCCACCATGTGCGCACGTGAGTAAATGTTGAGAAGCACGGCATAGCCAAATTCTTCCATTGCTATTTGCTTGCTTTTACGTTCCTCCACCAATTCCTTTACGCGTTCGTATCGCTTAGCGCGCCCGTAACCCTCAAAAAGAATATTAAATGTGATGTGATTCTCCTGAAACCCTTCTTCTTTCATTTTTTCCCGCATCGCCTCCATCTTAGTAACGTCCCCGCTTTTCGCATAGGCATTCATTGCCTGGTGGTACGTCACCTGCGTGGGGGCTGCATTGGCGGATCGAGACATCTCCTCTAACACGCACTCCATCTCACTGAGCCTGCCCATCTTTCCAAGCATGTCAACAACTGTCGTAGCCGTTACAGGGTTGGGTGGCACGAGTTTCATCATAGTGTTGAGAATCTGCTGCACCATTTCCACATTGTTGCTAGCCATGTACAAATCAAGAAACTTGTTGTACACGGGCATCGTTATGGTAACCTTGGATTGCAGGAGATCGTTCCAACACTCGTCCACTGCCTGCGCATCGCCCAAACGGGCAAAGGCAGACGCTGCAACGGCGAAGAACAATGGCGACCGTACGGCATTGCTGGTAAGGGCTTCATGGAAATACCGCTTTACACCTTCTAAGTCGTTAAAGTGCCCCAAACCCGTTATCACCTCGCCGAATGTTCGCTCATTTACAGAAACGTGCCTCTCCCGCATTTCTTTGAGAAGAGCGTCGAAACCTTGACGATTGCGGTGCTTTGACGTATCACGAAGGAGAACGCGATAGATATCCGGAGATTTATATGGTATTCGTGAAACCAAAGCATTTAAATCCTCGTGTCGGTTATTCATGGAGTAGTATTGCACGATCTCAGCTTGCACTGCTTCGTTCGCTAGTAATCCGTAGTTCTCAGCTTCTTGTATAATAACCTCGCAACGACTTGTGTCGTGTTGATATGTCTTCAGTAATTGCACTGCAACTGCAGGAGAAAAGACTTGGACATCTCCAGCAGCAACCTTACCTTTAATCTCCCGGTAAAGCTGCTCCACAATTGAGTAGTCCTGCAAAACACCGAACACGCGCAGAAGCGTCGGATACATGTAATATTCAATCTGGATCCCCTTGCTACGCATCTCGTTCATGTACTTCTCTACCATACGAGGGTAGTATTTATCGAGAACACGAAACAAATGCTGGTAAGTATACGCTGTGTGATAAATATGCTGCTCCTGCATCTCCTCCTTCAACGCAATAACCTCTTTAAGGTTGTACGCGTGTGCATACCAGCGTAGCATTTCGTCATACAAACGACCGTCATGCAAGGCACCAGCTTCCTTTAGGCGGTTGAAGCATCGCTTCATGTCATCAAAACGCCCAAGTACGCCATACCCCTTAATAAGTGACGTCAGGTAGGATGGCTCCAAGTTATCAATGGCGTCATTTGCCACAGACTCATCAACTGCACTGTCGAGGAGTTGAACCTTCTGCAGCATAATCTCGTCGCTCACCTTTTGACCTTTCGATAAGATTTCGCTGCAGCGAGCAATTACTGCCGTTTGAGCAGCCATCCCCAGCATGTTAACCCCTAAATCCTCACGAAGCAACCTTTCAGCCTCGTACACATCGGAGGCAGTGCGACACCGCTGCAACCGAGCCCGCATGAGGGTTCCGATAGCTTGGTCTGATAACTGCGCCCGATTGTCCAGTGCCTGTTTCGTCACCTCCTCAAGCATGTCACCATCGCCACGGATCGCTATGATTGCAGCTGAAAATATGGCGTCGAAATCAAAACGTGACCCGTTCGCCGCCTCTCGATGATTCAGTAGCTGATTGGTGAGGGAAATGATACGCCTGTATTGTGAAGTCATTCCATACGTTCCTAGAAGAGCACAATAGTCTTCTGTGCCAATCTTCTCCAAGGGAATTTCTTGCAGGAGTTTCTCCCCCTCCTCATATTTTCCGGACAGTTGATACGATAGTACCGCTAACATTCGCAGGGTTTCGTCACCACGCAGCTCATCAGCCATGTTTTTCATGAGGTCCCGAGCGTTATCAGATCTGTAGGAGTCAAATAGATGTTTTACTAAGGGATAATGCATAGGCATACCGTATTTACGGAATCGAATAGACGCCCGAAAGAGGAGATGCGCCATATCCCCCTGCCGAAGCTCAACACACTCTTTCATAAGACTCTCTACCAGTGCAGAAGCATCTGCTGGAGATATTTCACTTCGTTGCAGTCTCGACTGCAAAGCAATCATGAGAAAGGTAACGCTGTTGCGAAAGTGGGTTATTTTTCGCCGTGAATGAAGAACCGACTGACGAACGTATCGAGCCACATGCCGCGGTTTTGTTGTGAGTATTGCCGCCAGCTGGGCTTCATCGTCTGATGAAAAGGGACGAAAATGCCCACTACGTGCGTTCTGCATAGAAACCGGCGTAGAGGTCACGCCACGCCGTGCGCAAAGCAGTGCGGGGGGAATGGGAAAGGCTGCCACATTCCGGATGCGGACGATCCCTCGTCGCAGTAGTTTCATGTTATTGTTATTATTTATCGTCGTGTGATTAACGGCACAGGTAGATAGCGTTACGTCGTTATTAGAAACCACCCGTTGTCACGGCCTACCGAAATTAAACCGTACGTAGTGTTGTTCCACACACACACACAACAAAAACAAGCTCGATCCACTGTTCCTGCCTGTGTCACTACATCGTTATATGGTGGGAATTTTTTGAGATTTTTTAAGGAGAAAAAAGGTGAAACACAATGCACAAAGCAAAAGAAAAAGAAAAAGAGTAACATTATAGAGCTTGTCAGATCCACAGGTGCGGACATAAAAGAAAGCCTATACAAAGTAACCAAAACCCCAATATCCGTTCCGTCTGTATACACATCTGTCCGTACGTACTGCCACCAATACAAAAGAAGATATAAAATAAAAGAACTCAAAACAGCATCCCCCGTGTCGATGTGATAAACAACTTACTCCCGAATTCCACCCCTTAATTCGTCAGAGTCGGGACGAATTCGATATGAGAGTTCTCTTCCAGCCCAGCGAAACAACATATGACGACGTTAAGTTAAGTCGTGATCAAAATTTGAATAAACACGACCACCACATACTGTGGCTGATGTTGATCGTTTTTCATATTTGTAATAAAACGTAAGGTTGGCACCTCCTCCCCTCACATCCATTAGAAATTTCGTGACGTAACCAATTTTTCCACAGTTCCCAGATAGAAAATGATGGTATATGTTGGTCTGTAATCCACGCGTTAAACCATCAACAGGGTTGGTGACAAAAAAGAAAGATATTTAATCGCCAAGTAGTCACGATAATCGGGATAGAACGGAAATTCATTGCGCATCAAAAGGTAGCAAAAGCGTTCACCCATACCGCACGCAAAGAAAAGAAAGAGTGTTGTGAGCGTGAAATAATGATGGCCCTCAGACGTGCTGCAGCAGATCCCCTAAAATCCGGGCAGTTGTGATTCGACAATATTCTCCGTGGTAGGTTAACAAAATTCGATGCACGAAACGAAAAATA